>NC_135388.1:23610000-23747500 GCF_051989625.1 Stigmatopora argus | reverse complement strand
AGCATGAAGAAAAGATTATTGCAAGTGCATAGAAAAGAAAGTGTGGGAAAAGCAGCTGAAGGTGTGACAGAGAGAGAGAGACAGAGAGATTGTGACAGAGAGTGACAGAGAAAGATTGAAAAAAAGACAGTGCACGATATGGAAATCCAAAGAATCATTGATTTATAGTGATAATGGCACCCAAATTGTACCTGGCTGGTTTAGATAAAATAATTGACTTAGGATAGGCATAATTTCCCTGGTCCCTTGTCCTGATATGCTTTGGCGTGGGTCATATTAATGACTATTAGAATATTAATGACTATTAGAATATTAATGACTATTAGAATATTAATGACTATTAGAATATTAATGACTATTAGAATATTAATGACTATTAGAATATTAATGACTATTAGAATATTAATGACTATTAGAATATTAATGACTATTAGAATATTAATGACTATTAGAATATTAATGACTATTAGAATATTAATGATATTACGGATTGCATAAGCATCGAACAATTGATGTCAACCAAATTACATTGACCTATTTCCTTTGGGAATGATTATTGCTGATAGGACAGCAAAAATGTGCAGACCACTGATGTCCGATTATGAGCGTATGCGTGAATGGTTGTCTGTCTTCTTGTGTTTTTTTATTGGCTGGCCACCAAGATATAATCAATCGGTTAGATATCAAGGTGGAAAAGGAGTTGGACATTTTAAATTGATTTCTGAAATCGCCAATAAGCCCTTTTCAGGGATAGCGGCGAAGGATTTGGAAATTTGAAATAGATTTATGAAATCGTCAATAAGCCCTTTCTAGGGATGGTGGCGACAAATTATGGAAAAAATATTTCGTCAAATGAAACTTTTTGATGAAAATGCTGCAGCAGTACTCCAAATGTGAAACTTGACTGGAGTAACAAATAACCTACTCTGCAAAATGGGGAATTTGGGGGCACTGAAAAAGAAAAAGAAAAAAAATTCTTTAAGGAAACGCATTGAATTTGAGTTAGCAGAAGGAGACTGTGCTTCTCAACAGGAAACTGACCAACGGTGGTGCCAGGAGCCTGGTTGCTCAACCTACAGTATAAAGAAGAAGCACTACCAACGACATAAAGTGGAAAAGTCCATAACAAGTGTTGCTGACCAACCAGCAGACATGAAAATAGCCGAGAGGGGGATGTGGATCCACCTTTTGCACTGTAAGAAGGTTCTCTCAGTTGAAACGTTTGAGGAGACCAGATAAAGAGAAACTACAATCGGAAACAGAAGGAGCCACTCAACACAAGAATGGCCTCTATGCAAACAAGCCATGCGTTCCACAATTATTGTTTGAAGTAATTGCCAAATTGAGCCATGGGAGGAGCCATGTCTCAAAGGGGAGTTGATCAGTATAGTACAACAAACAATGCATTTCCCAGAGGTCTCCAAACCTACTTAAAAATAAATTTGCAGAAACTCACCTGCTGTAGACACAACTCTCAAGGCAATGAACGACCCAAGCGCGGAACAACACAGACGGACATATTCCTTCGAGGTTCTGAACATGGATTTCATCGAGCTGAACCAAGGTGGCCTATACAGGTACTGTCTGGTGGTCATCGACCAAGTGGGTTGAGATATGCCCATCCAAGAAAGCTGACGCCAGGGCAGTCGCAAAAACCATATGCAAAAGGATCATTCCAAGCCATGGAATATCACGAGTCATTTGGAGTGATGATGGTGCTCGCTTCGTGAGCCGCATGATGCAAGCTATGGGATGGCATCTTGGAATCGACCCGAGGCATCATTGCGCCTGCCGCCACAAAGTGCTGGACTCATTTAAAGAACCAATGGAATAGTAAGACTCAGACTGGTGGTGGAGGAGACAGGAGAAACATATTCTCTCACTCAGTGGTTATGCAAAATGTTCCAAGAAAGAACTGTGATAAATGCAAATGATCTGCCGACATCTTCTCGGTCTCCCACACAGGAGGTCCTGTCCCCAGGCGACCTGGTACTCGTCAAGGTGATAAAAAGAAAGTGCTGGGCATCTCCAAGTTGGGACGGACCTCACTGTGTGATTTTGACCGCTAACTTCACCAAGTTGGGCACTGATGAACAAGTGTTGGACCTCACGACCATGATCCAGTGTGGGGCTCGGATGTCCCCCTCAAACACAAACACTGGTCAGTCTCCTCCAAAATCCTGATGGCTCTGTTCCCCTGGGTGGGAGCGGCAAGGAACACCCTGCGTCTGGAGACCATTGACTGCAGGTTCCAGGCCTGTGTCGGCGCGTCAGTCCGGCTGCAGCAAGGGCGAGAGGCCCGGGTAGCCGCCATGGCCCAGGTGATTGTCCAGGGCCGCCCTGCTCTTGATGGAGTATTCGCCCAGCAGGGAGGTGTGTGTCCCGTGGTGGGAGACTCATGCTGCGCCTTCATCCCTGCCGGCGCGTCCTGCTCTGTCCATGATGCCCTGCAGGCTATGAGGAACATGCAGAGAGCGCTGTGACCGGAGATCCGGTTCCACAACGAGGATGGCTTGACTGGTTCCTCTCAGGCTCATGGACACCGACTCTTTTGAAAGCCTTAGTACCATTTGTAACTGTTATTGCTCTCGTGCTTGTTATCCTAATTTGTTGTTTACCCTGCTCAGCTTTGATCAAATGTACCATTAATGCCACAGTCGAAGGTACCATGATTGTTGAAACCCAGCTAATGCTAACTCGTATACACATGCAACAATCCATATCCCCATCTGACCCTGATGTTGTGCTACTGTCTGACACTGAATAATATGTCTTTCCTATTCTGAGACACCAGACCATGAGGCGATCGTCCCAAGCGGAAGGTCAAGGGAGCAATTTTCCCTCCACTGCGTGAGGGTTTTTGCCCCCTTCTGGTCGGTCTAAACTCCAGTTTGAAGTAATTCGTGAAGAATTTCTTTCAAAAGTAGCGTCGGTAATGAATGATGTTTTGATGTTTTATAGTCACAGCAGGAGGGAATTGTGGGATAGACTGGCCAGTTGGCTTAATAATTGTTTGTTCATGTTGCGCCATGTGGCCAAACTTGCTTTACAAATTGTTTGTTAAGATCGTAAAATGTAAGATAGACTGGCCAAACTGGTTTTACAATTGTTTGTTAAGATTGTGGAATGTAAGATAGGCTAACTAGCTGCCTTTGCAATTGTTTGCTTGTATTGTGCGATGTGGCAAACTCGGTTTGCAATTGTTTCTTCGCATCGTGCAATGTAAGATAGGCTGCGAGAGTTTGTGTGAGCTATAAAAATTCTGTATTTACATACAACTTAGCCCTGCAAATGTCTAACCATATCAGCCTAAAGTTTTGTTTACATAAACTTTGTCCTACATCGCTGTCTTAGAAATATTACCCTGTTTTCCTATATAAAGACTGACCCACTGTTCATTCGGGGAGAGAGTTGCAAGGACAACAGACTGTGAGCGGTTCACAGCTGTTCGAGCTCTCTCCCCATCCGGCAGTCCGGTAATAAACCTAGTTCCTATTAAATTGATCTCGCTCTTTCATAACCCGTTCCTGAAGTTGTATTTCAGATCTATCAGAAGTCACCAGCTGTAGTCACTCTTAATCACTCACAATAAGTTGAGAGGCCATGCTATGAAGCTCATTTCACTGGCATAACTTTCTAAGTCACCAAAATTGTTAATTCGTGTTGCTGTATGTATATTTTTGACCCAGCAGATTTGATCACTTTTTCTGTTAACCCATAATAAAGTCATAAAAGAACCAAACTTCATGAATGTTTTTGTGACGAAGTATCTGTTCCAATCACTCGATCAGAGAAAAATCGGAGTTGTAGAAATAATTGGAAACTCAAGAGAGCCATGACATTATGTTCTTCACAAGTGTATGTAAACTTTTGACTACAACTGTATGTGTATATGTATATTATAACAAGGTCATGTACTGCCCCCACTGTACATATTTCTAAATACAAGTACCTACTACAATGTGCTGCCAATTTTTTATATTTTCTATTTTATCCTCGCGTTTAAAGTAGTAGCCATTTGGAGATCACGCAGAACAGTACGTGACAGAAGAAATAGAGAAAATAAAGTAGTAGTAACAGTAAGTACTACTGTAATGAAATTTTAAATCCAGAAATCCTACTCCAGAAAATTTACACCAGCATAGTAACCGTTGAGATTAATCTATGAATTAAGTCTCAGCAAATCATTTTGAATATATATTTCCTAAAATAATGGGAAATTATTTAAAATTAAACTAGAAGTAAAAGTGTTCCATGGCATTTTCAGGTATTGTTCTCTAAGCCCTCTAGTCTGTCCAAGGCACTTAGAATTTCACATAAGTTTTCTAGTGTTGTTTTTTCTCAGTGTCAGACATCCATCCCCAGCTTTGATAAATTACATTGTATTTAGAAATATATCCAGCGGGGGGCAGTACATGCCCTTGTTATTCCTAAATGAATGTTATCTGTAACGGGCCGTACATGGCCCGCGGGCCGAGGTTGAAAAACGTACACACACGATACGGGGACGGGGCGAGCGCGCGAATCCCGATTCGGCGAAACGTCCGTTCCGCGAACTGTCCGTCGGCGCAACGTCTTTCGGCGAATCGTCCAAGCACCATTTTACACAGTGTCGTGGTTGCAATTTTGTTAGTCTCACAGCCAAGCTTTAGATGATTGGTGAAGAGCTTCAGAGACGGGAGTTCACAAATGTTAATTGGTATTGACTTCCAGGTATGTGCAGTGCGGACAGAGAAGGTGCTTTGGCTGAAAGCACTCTTTTTGAAGGGAACTACACAGCCACCTCTAGAGCCAGCCCTTGTTGGAATTTTTTTTACAAATTCTTGCAGTGGAGGAGGGGCTTGGTGTTGGAAGATTTTTTAGACTGTTGGCATCTGCATATTTAACAGTATTTGTTGGAATAATGATTCAAACCTTTTAAATCATTATTAGTAATATTTAATTAAAAAAGGAAAAACATCTTTCAACAAACTCTGCCTACAACTTGCAAGGAGATGCAATGCGACGCCGTCTTAGTCCACAGTGCATTCTGACGAGCTGCATACTCTTCGGTACATTTAGCGGCACATAACCAAAACATTCAAAGGTAATCTGATTTAAACAATTGCCATTGAAAGAAAAACACCTGCGTAAGAATTTGCAGTATGAGCATAATAATTTCTTTATAAGGTAAACTGCCGGTGTCCCAGACAAAACAATTTATGAGTCCTTCGTAGATCTCCCAGTAAACAGTCCTTGGAGGGTGAGGTGTTATGTCAACAAGCTGGAGCCAGCAGGGTGACCTCGAGTTTGTCCCAGTCTTATACAAAAGTAATTAAAATGCCTTATTACTTATTAAAAATGCTTACAACACATATAGAATATTCCATAATAATTCTAACATTCCCTCCTTTTACTATATGTTTGTTATTCATTTTATGACAAATTCAAAATGAGAGGGATATCACCGTTGGCTGTTTTAATTTTACCCGCTTAGGCTCTACTCGTTCGGCAGGTCTGAAAAGCAGAACACAAGATCATTTTCGTCCAATCCATCCTCGTAATTACCATGCTCCTGGAATTCACTGTTAGTGTCAGCAGTAGGAGATATAATTCATGCAATTTGGAATTTGTAGGGGCAATCGCAGTGGTTATAAGTCGGCTCATCAAAGATCTTAAGCAGGGAATAATACAACACCCACATAATGTCAAAATCGTAGCAAAAAGGGCTACCACAAATTAGGCCAAATCATTATTAGTGAGGCCACAAATCTGTCAGCGGACATTATTCTACTCCAGGATGCTTTTTCATCTTGCGGTTTAGGGTCTGCAGGCCATCGTTGGCCCTGGTGTGGGACCCAGTGGGGGGCGTGTTGTTGAGTGCAACATTTTCAAACGTTGCATACGCCCCCTGCTCCTTCAAGAAGCATTTCAACCGCTGCACGATCCTGGAACGCCGTCAGACTAGTGGCTGCCAGTTGTTCCTTTATCGCCACAAATCCCTGTTCAGTATAATTTCCAAGTTTTTGGACATTGTAATGCAGGTAATTTATCCAATCAACATTTTTGTTTGGAGTAATTAAAAGAAAAATATACTCCCAACCTGCTGCGATCTGATTAGCCAACTTATACTCATCATCAATGTATGTCGGATCCCCCTCTCTCCATGCGACGCCGTCGCGAGGGGCCCGCCATCATACCGGATTTCTGTGCAGCCAATTGTATCTCCTCTACTGTAGATGGAAAAACACACTGGTAATAGCAGTGAGACCAAGGCACAAAGTCCTGCTGTCATTTTGGCAGGAGTCGTATAATTTGTTTTGACCCCACCACCACCATAGGTCAGAACGTGGAATCAGGGGTGCAGTCTGTTTTAGGACGTGGGCACACCACGTCACATTTATCGCTCCCAGTGCCGGACCGTGCCCTGTGAGGACTAAGCAGGTAAAATGATTAAACGCGACATGTGTTGAAAAGTTAGGCTTGTCCTTTGCTGCCGTTGTAACTGGGTAGACATTATTCCATTTCATACATTTTGGGCTTACATCTTTTGTCATTATCTCCTTTACACACTCGGCAGAAATGTCGAAAGATGCTTACCAAGAGGATAGTCGTCAACCGATCAGAAAACAGGCGCTGCTGAGAAATAGTCCGGCCTGGAAAAGGGATTCTCGCCGTGCACGGTCACTCCAGATATTAAACCGCAGCGTCTGGATTCCCTATCGGTTTGTTGACCCCGGCTACTCGAAGGACCAAATGTTGGAATAATGATTCAAACCTTTTAAATCATTATTAGTAATATTTAATTAAAAAAGGAAAAACATCTTTCAACAAACTCTGCCTACAACTTGCAAGGAGATGCAATGCGACGCCGTCTTAGTCCACAGTGCATTCTGACGAGCTGCATACTCTTCGGTACATTTAGCGGCACATAACCAAAACATTCAAAGGTAATCTGATTTAAACAATTGCCATTGAAAGAAAAACACCTGCGTAAGAATTTGCAGTATGAGCATAATAATTTCTTTATAAGGTAAACTGCCGGTGTCCCAGACAAAACAATTTATGAGTCCTTCGTAGATCTCCCAGTAAACAGTCCTTGGAGGGTGAGGTGTTATGTCAACAAGCTGGAGCCAGCAGGGTGACCTCGAGTTTGTCCCAGTCTTATACAAAAGTAATTAAAATGCCTTATTACTTATTAAAAATGCTTACAACACATATAGAATATTCCATAATAATTCTAACAGTATTGTTCCAGTTCAGGCGTTTGTCTTTTAATATCTGACAGTGGTGGTCTGTTTTTTGCTTTCTGTCAAATTCTTTCAAAGCCTGCTTGTAAATGGTTTCAATTTGTTTTAGTGTTGTTTTGTAGGCCGATGACCAACTTGTTAGGTAGTAAGTCATGTGTGATATGATCATTGTGTCAAAATATAATTTTGCTGAGACAGGTGTTAGATTGTTTCTAATGAACCGAAAATTAGACAAATTTAATTTAATTTTAATCAGCATGTTTTTTATTCGTCATTTTAAGGCTAGTTGGGAGCAATGTTCCCTCTAATTTTTTGATTGTCTGGGCAGAAAGACAACCTCCCTGAGCACACTGAGTACCAGTGTGAGCAACATCATCATTGCTCGCTATGGGCACACACCAGTAGAACACCTGCCATGAGCAGGTGCATGTCGGGGTACCTTGCTTGCTATATTTTTTATGGTTAAAAGGCGGACGGGTGAAAGGGGAATGCACGTGCGCATATCATGCTTGACAATATTAGCAATTGACGATGCTGTTTTCCTCTACTACTGGCAACAGAAACGTTCCGGATTACAGCCTAAATGGGTAAAACGAGATCGTTTTTCCCGTACAAAGGTTGTTATACAGCGTACACAATTTGATATGATCAAAAAACGTATATCTTGACGGGTGTCTATTAGCCATAAATGATCTAGTCCTAATAAAATGTAATGATTCATATCTGTGGATAAAATATCTAAATAAATGACACTAGAATCTGCACAAATCTGACTTCAAGTTGACCTCATTTTTCACATCTGTCCTTCTCACTTCTCATTCTGCTTCAAATGACTTTTCTGCTGAATGTGTCACTCAAGATAGTCAAGCGTCCATTTATGTGCAATATTTTTCCATCGGAAAACTCGCTTACAACTTAAGCTTCGCTGTATGTTTTGCAGAGACATTTCTTTTGATTTTGATTTATTTCATAAGGGATAGCACATGTTCATGAACATACATATGTAAATATGTAAGATTGCAGCCAAGGGGTAATTTCCATCTATAGTCCATCGTGTAAATTGAAGACAAACGTTGACACATACCACACACACACACTGAAACACACACAGACGCACACTTGGCAAAGTTTTCGACAGTTCTCACCCAATTTCAACGCTTGTTCTTCTATTTGCTGCGACAGCCATTCCATCTTAGAAGAACCGCATTTCTTTTTTACTTTGACTAGTTTGGCCATGATAAAGGCTTGGCAGCAGCTCCACTGAGTTGTTGGCTATATGCTAACCTGCGAAATGAACTCATGCCGCGGAAGTAAACACACGCGACGTGACCCGAACCACATCATATCATTGGCTGGACACGGTGTTTGTCAGTTTTTGATTTTGTGCGCTGCATATGTTTGCCGTGCGCAGAGAACGCGAGAGTAGTGCGCAATTGCGCACGCGCGCAGCCTCGAGGGAACATTGGTTGGGAGTTGTTGGAGTAATCATTATTATAAATGTGTTTGCAATGAATATAAAGCCTTATAATATACATGCTTACTATATTAATCAATATATTTGCTTATTAGGAATAGTAATGCTCATCCTAAATGTGTAACTATATTAAACAATATATATATATATATGTGTTGATCGCTTTCAACGAAGACAAACGCTTACGCCAAGGTCGCTCTCCAGGACAGCTGGGTCCAGCGAGAGATACGAGTTCGCAAAGACATAAAACAATACACTAAGTTCTTGCTCCGAGGACTGAGTACTGGAAGATACACCTCAACCCTTTCCCCCAGATGCAAGTTCGCAATGAAGATCTGTGAAGGACGCTTAAATTGTTGTTGGGTCAGCGGATGGCTATCAAGCATATTGTTTTAATTTGTGACGCTAGTTTGACGCTAGGTTTGCTTGATTATAGAATTGTTTTGTTTCTTGCTTACGCAATTGGATCGAGTCGATAACCTTGTAATTGTTTTGGTTTGAGGCCTTAAATGGGCAGGACATAATGCCACTCGTTAGAATAATCTTGATCGGCCGAGCGGCGGGATGTATTCTCTTCTTGCAAGAATTAAATGGTGAGATGTGACTACAGATGCCTTTTTTATTGAAAGCTGAATTGGAAAAACCTAAGGATAAACGTACAATTGGATGAAACTAACATTTGGTCCTTCGAGCCTGTGGTCAAGATACCGAAGCAGAATCCAGGTCGCTCCCGTTCGATATCTGGAAAGACCGTGCACGGCGCTTAAATACCCTTTTCCGGGCTGGATAACTCGAAGGAGCGCCTGGGTTCTCGACGGTTTCGACGACTAACCCTCTGAAAGAGACATCTGGGGTCATATCTGGTAAGTCCACGTGAATGTCTGCGTTTGTTGACGGGTTCCAAATGCGCGAAGGGGCATTGCACGTGAGGTCCATTTTTTAAAATGAGACTCGCGTCCAGGGGACTGCGACACGCGTCCAGGGGACTGCGTTAAAAACCCTGGGTATACTAGTCGCTGCCAGGTAAAAAGAGACAGAGCTGGAGTCTATAAAACTAGGGGCAGTTCGGGGTGTCCTGTGCCGTGGTCCGGAAAGGTACAAATATAACTCTGACAGTATATCAAGCTAGGGTATACATTTGTGTTGCGTGTGTTACGTGTTGCGTGTGTTACGTATGTCCTTCCGCGGAAAAGAAATTTGCTAACTGATAACTGCGACGACGATCCGAAACAGTGTCCGCCGTTTAAAGATGAAATTTGTTGAAAATCAAAGCGCTACAAGGGTTAAACACCTAAATTTATGGATAAACAAATATGGGTTTGCTGGCCAGCTTAAATATGCATGAAATATTAAAACCTGCAGGATAAAATACGCACTAAGCATAGAAGTAATCTATATATAATATGTGAAGGGAGACACAAGCGACACGGCTTGTTCCACAGATACTAATTATTGTTTTTGATGACGAGGCGGGGAAAGGCAAAACGTGCTGTTTTGTAAATGATAGCGGTCCTCGGCTGGTTGATAGGAGCGAGGCGATGGGCTGTTTTATTCTAAAAACAAGACAGGCCTGCTCAAAATGATTTGAATGAGGATGTTGAGCTAAATTTTAAACCAGAGATCACATTCTTTGTGAATGAATTCAATTGGAATTTTTTGTATGATGTTGAAAGTTGTAAAACGGCAATTAAAATGGTTATTTCCAAGTGCTAGGCATGCTTTGTTAATAGTAACTAAATGTACTGTCAATGTACTGGAATGAAATGGCTTATTGTGGCTTATCCTGGCTTCGTTCCCGTCTGCTAGCGGAAATATTTTGGTTAACAGAAATACAAAACGGCAAATTAAATGTTTAGCGGGCTTGCCAAAACTGCGTTTTTGTCATATTCTAAACTTGCCAAATAATGCGTTGATTGCGGGGGAAGCGCTCTGTTTTGGTGCGGCTGATTTGACGGTGTTGACATTATAATACAGTATAGTATGCGCGCGGACCGCACAAGCGACTAAAATTTTTGGGGGACCCCTTCCGTGGAGAATATTACAATTATTGGCCTTGGGGGTGCTGAAGCAAACTTGAGGGCAGAAATGGGTTTTGCTATGATATAGTTGTGCTTGCAGCATATTGTGATTATGGGGTCTTGGCAAACTATGGTG
This sequence comes from Stigmatopora argus, assembly GCF_051989625.1. NCBI lineage: Eukaryota > Metazoa > Chordata > Actinopteri > Syngnathiformes > Syngnathidae > Stigmatopora > Stigmatopora argus. The sequence continues at coordinate 23,736,643 of NC_135388.1, read as the reverse complement.
ATATAGTTGGATATCGGGAGAGTAATTAATTTGGTGTAATTAATTTAGTCTTCTCTAAAAAGCGTTGTAATTGTACACAGGAGGTGAAACATTGTGCGCAGAAAGAAAAAGAGGTCGCTTAGGAATGTCAACATTGATAAGCTGCTTCTGCAGCGAGCGTGAAGGTCACAGTCAGCGGGTAAGGGCGCGCTTCCGTTTAAACATTTCAGAATAAGAACAATCATGGTCTGCAAGGGATGCAGGGTTCCGCAATTATCTTCGCATTTATTTTTGGGAGTTAATCAGAAATGGCTTTCGAGGTGATAGAAAATCTGTTTGGCAAAGATTGATTTGGTAAAAGCTTTGGAATTGGGAATAATACTATTATTATTATTTTATTTTTTTTGTTTTGTGAAGTTCAAAGGGCTCTTGATTGAAGAGAGCTAGTTTTGGAGGATAAAACGATATTATTACAGTTTTTGAATGGTTGGTTTGTTCAAAATACTTCAATATAGGTGATTGGCTGGTTAAAGAAAAATGAATGGAATTTTGTTTTTGTTTTTTTACAATATTATGGCATATTGGTTACAATTTGTGGGTCCTTTATTAAGCATTGAAAATTGTAATTAGGAAATGCCTAGTAAAAGGTGGATTTCTCTAATTTAATTGTAGATTTTTCTTGTGGTAAACAGGTAGCTATAAGAAATGGCTCTTATCTTAAGTAAACATAGTATGGGGTGATTTGCAATTTATGTCTTAGGTATTAAGAGTTATTTGGTTGTTAAAGAGATCAGACATGAATTTAACAATGCAGAAATGGCATGAGAAATTTCGTGGCATTCGTCCAAATTATTAGGTAAATTGAACCTGGCTGGGGTAGATAAGATAATTGATTTAGGATAGGCATAGTTTCCCTGGAAGAAACATGGAGCGTCTTTAGGTGCACAAAAGACTTTCCCTGTTTGGCCTGAAGGGGGATATGCTTTGGTATAGGTCATATTGATGACTATTGGGACGTTACTGCCTATTGCTTTAGGGGCATACAAATTAAGAATTTAGCCAAAACTTACTGCATTGCAATTATGGGGTTAATACACCTAAATGTTACGGTGATAACGATTGGCAATAACAAGCTTAGATAAAGGGGAATATCTACAACAAATTCTGGTAGGGCCTTCCATGGTGTGAAACAAGTGAAATAATGTCTATGTTTTAGAAATAACATCTCCAAATTATAAAATATCAACCTTGGAGAAATGCTTTAAGTAGATGGGTTGACTAGAATGGGCAAAATTCGATATTATTAAAAGGGGGTGTAACTTAATGCAGAACATGGAGATAAAGTTTTTACAAACGGTTAAATAAAAGGGGGTGTGTGTGTTTCAATGTGTCACAACTTTTCCGTTATTGCATTATTGGCGAATAGATAGTTAATCACAGCCACTCGCTTGGCAGTCTACATGCTGACTGCCTGGGGTAAGGGGCGGTGGCAATTGAACAAATTTCTATTTTTAGATATGTGGCATGTGGATCTAATACATTAATTATCTAGTTTCTTCAGGCATCAAATTTGCGGTTCGAGGATCTACTAATGCGGAGTGGATCCAGACCTTCCGGAGTGTGGAGTATTCCTGGTGTCCTCAAGAATTCGTAGGTTTTCTCTGGGTACTCCAGTTTTACTCCAACAAACCAAAATTATGGATGATTGGGGGAGCACTCAAACCAAATTCCTTGATTATGAGTGCGAGCGTGGATGAGTGTCTGTCTTTTGTGTTTTAATTGGCTGGCCACCAAGATATATCAATATTCTAATATCAAGGTGGAATATTTCTGAAATCGCTGATAAGCCTTTCGAGGACGGCGGTGGCAGAGTAGGACAGAAACAAAAAAGGAAAAGAATTTCGCCAAATGAAATTTTTGATTTCTGCAATGGGAAATTTTGGGAACCTGGGGGACTAAACAAAAACAAAAGACTTATCTGGGAGGGCTGCCATTTTGAGTCATGGTAAATTTCATGCCTCAAAAAAAAAAGGGGGAGGTTATATATATTCAATCTATATGCAGATATATGGCAAAAACACGGGCGATTCCCCCTTATGTCAAGCTACAAAAGCTACATATCCATTTCAAAGGATACACATGGATTTTATAGAATATGTGTGGTACATAACAGTCCTAAAACAGATTGGGGAAACCTTGTTGCAGAAACTGGTCTAGATTGGCAAGCTTGGATGACACACCCGTGCGAAAAAACCATCAGGCCTTCGATAAAATTAAACCATATGGTGGGGGCATTACAAATCATTATTCAGACTGACAAATTAACTTGTGGATCCTTGTCTGACGTTTTTCCTGAGTCCATGGGCAGGTGGAGAAGACTCTTTTTACAAAAAATCTACAATTGTGTCTCAACAACAATGTCTATGGAGACGGTAGGAAAGTCGTCAGAGATGGAAACACCCGGATCCGCCATAGTAAAATTAAAATCTGAAATGACCAGAGAATTCATTTCTGCAACGGGGAGTTCCCAAACGGGAGGCGGTAAGAAAAATAAAAAATTGGTTACTGTTGATGGAAAATGCAGCTAATACTATAAATCAAACCTGGATAACATGTATTGTGCCCCGCCCTCTCTTACGAGCAGTACCCGCGCAAATTACTCCTGATTGTGTAATGGAGATAATGACAAATGAAAATGTAAGCTTTTAAATCATTTTACCTGCTTAAAACCTTACAGGGCATGGTCTGAAGCTGGAGGCGATAAATGAGACGTGGTGTGCCCACGTCCTAAAACCGACTACACCCTGGTACCACGTTCTGACCTATGGTGGTGGTGGGGTCAAAACAAATTATACGACTCCTGCCAAAATGACAGCAGGACTTTGTGCCTTGGTCTCACTGCTATTACCAGTGTCTGTTTTTCCATCTACAGTAGAGGAGATACAATTGCCTGCACAGAAATCCGGTATGATGGCGGGCCCCTCGCGACGGCGTCGATCGGCATAGAGAGAGGGTGATCTGACATACATTGATGCGATTGGCATCCACGGGGCGTACCAGATGAGTATAAGTTGGCTAATCAGATCGCAGCAGGTTGGGAGTATATTTTTCTTTTAATTACTCCAAACAAAAATGTTGATTGGATAAATTACCTGCATTACAATGTCCAAAAACTTGGAAATTATACTGAACAGGGATTTGTGGCGATAAAGGAACAACTGGCAGCCACTAGTCTGATGGCGTTCCAGGATCGTGCACTGGTTGAAATGCTTCTTGAAGGAGCAGGGGGCGTATGCCTAATTTTGTTGCATTTTCCGTAGCCCTTTTTGCTACAATTTTGACATTATGTGGGTGTTGTATTATTCCCTGCTTAAGATCTTTGATAAGCCGACTTATAACCACTGCAATTGCCCCTACAAATTCCAAATTGCATGAATTATATCCCCTACTGATGAAAAAATGGCGAAAATGATTTTGTTTTCTGCTTTCAGACCTGCCGAACGAGTAGGGCCTAAGCGGGTAAAATTAAAACAGCCAACGGAGATATCCCTCTCTTCTTGGATTTGCCATAAAATAAATAACGAACATATAATAAAAAAGGGGGGAATGTTGGGTTCATTCTGGGATGTTACTATATGTTCATTTGGAATTAATGGAATAAAGCTGAAAGGAAGTTTTATTAAGGGGATCATGTGCAAATTTATAATATAGGGGGGAATGTTGGAGTAATCATTATTATAAATGTGTTTGCAATGAATATAAAGCCTTATAATATACATGCTTACTATATTAATCAATATATTTGCTTATTAGGAATAGTAATGCTCATCCTAAATGTGTAACTATATTAAACAATATATATATATATGTGTTGATCGCTTTCAACGAAGACAAACGCTTACGCCAAGGTCGCTCTCCAGGACAGCTGGGTCCAGCGAGAGATACGAGTTCGCAAAGACATAAAACAATACACTAAGTTCTTGCTCCGAGGACTGAGTACTGGAAGATACACCTCAACCCTTTCCCCCAGATGCAAGTTCGCAATGAAGATCTGTGAAGGACGCTTAAATTGTTGTTGGGTCAGCGGATGGCTATCAAGCATATTGTTTTAATTTGTGACGCTAGTTTGACGCTAGGTTTGCTTGATTATAGAATTGTTTTGTTTCTTGCTTACGCAATTGGATCGAGTCGATAACCTTGTAATTGTTTTGGTTTGAGGCCTTAAATGGGCAGGACATAATGCCACTCGTTAGAATAATCTTGATCGGCCGAGCGGCGGGATGTATTCTCTTCTTGCAAGAATTAAATGGTGAGATGTGACTACAGATGCCTTTTTTATTGAAAGCTGAATTGGAAAAACCTAAGGATAAACGTACAATTGGATGAACCCAACAGGAGTCAAGAGTGATTCCTAGGTATTTAAATTATTTGAATATGTTGATTGTTGTCGTTGGACAAAAATGTTGGGGTCGCTGTTATTTGTCGCTCTTTTTGAGAAGTAAATGCAGAAAGTCTTAGATATGTTTAAATGTAGTTGAGATTTTTCAAGCCAGTTATTGACGCTCGTCATTGCATCTGAGTTCCTGTGCAGCATGTTTTTTGTCTCCTGCATGGACATGTAGGCAGGTATCATCGGCATACATTTGGTAGGTGACAGTTGAAGGACAGCAGCTTGGCAGATCATTTATGTAGAGACTAAAGAGCAGTGGGCCTAGCACGGATCCCAGCAGTACCCCGAGACTGTTATTCCACAAAGTTAATTTTGTGTTTTTTATCCTGACACACTGATTGTACTGTAAAGTAATTGCATTTCCTATGATTCAATTCAATTTTGTGTGCTTGGTGAGAAATTAAAATTACATAGTTTAGTCAGCAGTATCTGGTGATTGATGGTGTCAAATTCCTTTTTGAGGTCAAAATGCTGATGGAAATAAAGGATAGACCACCCTACCATGCTGTTTTTGACTCCTCTTTCAAGTTAATACGTTCTTTGACTTAGAACTAGTGGCTTTTACTGGAGTTCTTAAATGGGAATGAACACGCACAGAACCTTGAGAATTAAGGAGTGTTAGCGTGTTTAGCGCCTCGGCCTCACTGTGTTCAAATCCAGGCGGGACCACCTGTGTGGAGTTTACATATTCTCCCCGGGGCCTGCTTGGGTTTTACTCCGGGTACTCTGGTTTCCTCCCACATTCAAAAGACATGCCTGGTAGGCTGAGTGGACACTCTAAATTGCCCCTAGGTATGAGTGTGAGTGTGAATAGTTGTTTGTCTCCTTGTGCCCTGCAATTGGCTGGCCATTAATTCAGAGTGTCCCCCGCCTTGTGCCCGACGGCAGATGGGATAGGCTCCAGCACCCCCTGCGACCCTAATGACGATGATGCAGTTCGGAAAATGAGATGAGATCATATATATATATATATATATATAAGTGGCCGTCAGGGCCTTCAAGGCCTTCTCTGCTGGCCTAAGAAATATCTGAATCATATACTTATTATTCCAAATGGTCTGTTAGCTTTCATTGCTTTTCCCCCTGGTTGCACTGCTTCCAGATGTGTGTTTTCATATTGAAGCATTTAACCAATCACATTTCAGTCATTATTTGTTGTCAGATCAGATCTGCCTCAAAGCCTTCACAATCAGTTCTGCGGGGTCTGCTGCATTAAACAAGACTGTTGCTTTTAACCAATCAGATTTTGAGTTGGCAACCCCACAATGATTTTTCATAGGTGTTAGCATTTTGCTGGCTGGGATACGTCATTGCTTTCACCAACTATGATTGGCTAGTAGGCGGGCCAAAGCCATATGAGGCAGACGGAGATCGCAAACTCCACCCACAATACCGGAAATATGACAGGACAGGCTCGACTTTCATCATTAGCTTCGATGGCAATAGAAAAGAAGGAAAGAAGAAAGGAGGATGTGTACAGTTAAAAAGAAATTTTGGTGAGTATAATATGGCTATTGTGAAATATGAATTGTATTCTTATATTTAATCTTGCACCCTTCTGCACTCTTATGAATTAAAGTCACTAGAATAGAATTTTTACTGACACCTACAGGTCAAGGCCTGTCATCACTTTGTATATAACACACCCCTTTCCACTTCCCGCCTAAAGTTTGTCTCCGCCTAACTTCTATTAAATACCATCACCGACCGAGCGGATGGCGTATCTGGTTGGGGGACCTCGACGTGGATGCGAGCTCTGTCCGTCCGCTCCCCCCTTCTTAGGAAGGGTGGGGGCTAGCCAAGAACAAAGAAAGCGGAGCGGGCAGCGGCCATTTTGAGAGCGGTCAGGATGGGGCCTCCCTCCCAGATAACCTCCATCGGCCGGGAGTCAAAAACTACCACGTGTTTTGCTGCTTCCTCTGTATGAAGATTATTGTCGAAGCAATCCAGCTTTGACATTTTGGTGCCGAGAACCTGAGATTCTTCTCTGCTTTCCGGCCACGGCAGATCGACAGAAGGATGGATGGCTTGACGTCGGCTACTCCAGCCTTGAGAGAGGGCGATCTGGCCCGCTGGCCCGGGAACAGATTACGAATTATCCTTTCGTACCGAGGAGGCACCAAAAAACGGTAAGGCACTTTTTAAAATTAATTTGTAGAATCCAACCCAGCATAAGGCCCCGTTTCCCTTCGAGGAAGGGAAATGCTCCATTCGTCGGAAAAAGAAAAAAAAGTTGCGTATACTCTTCCCTGTGTGTCGGGGAGGCTTCTCTCGGTGTGTCGGATTGATGTATAAAAGTATACAGCAGGATAAAAGGCTGTGTGTCGGCCTATCTGCCTGAAAAGCAGACATAGGAGGAGGTCGCACCTCCCCGCCAAGGGACTTCGAGGGTTGTGTTAAAAATATAGAAGAAAAATATTGTTTTACTGTGCCAAGAGAATGAAAGAGCTCAATATAAAGAAAAAATATATAGAATAATAACTATAAAACTTGCAAGTAATCTTCATAAGGAGAAATTCAAACCAGAGCACTAGTGACACGCTCGTAAATCACAACGTTTGCCGCGCAAAACAAGAGTATAAACAACTACTTAGGCGGATAAATAAGATAGTAAATTAAACGAGACATCCCTAGAGAAGGTGAGTAAACACCGCCGTAAATAAAAAGTCATAAATGCGTTATGGGAATAGCAGAATATGCAAATATAATTATTTTTAAGAAAAATAAAACATCTTCAAACAAAAGAAAAGTTTCCAAAATGGGATTGAAAAGCAGCAAAGAAGTCCCAACCGACATGAAGTTTATGCTTAAACATTTTCCTGATAATTGCACTTATATGGAAAAGTGGAGGAAGAATAAGGAGTGGGATGGGAGACTGTTGTAAGAGCCATTACAGGCCATAAAGTGGAAATTGCAAGTGGAGAAAGCTATTGAAAGTGGAAAAAGGAGAAGGTATGTAGAGAGCTTCAAGATATTCAGGTTTGGATCGTCCAGGCCCAATTAAGGCATAAGATAAAAAAAATGTTAAGAAAATTAAACAAGCTGAACAAAAAACAAGTATGACAGCTTTGATTGATATTAGACCTCAAGAAACACTGGCCCCCTCCTCAGCCCCCGCTCCGGAGACAGACCGTACTAGGCTCCACTCGCAAGACAGGAGCACGAGGGGGGAGGCCTGGAATGCAAGATATCTCACATTCCACACAATGAAGCAGGGAGGAGCAGTGATGAAGAGACAGAGGCAGAGAAAGAGGGGAAGAGAGTTGGAGACAGAAAATTGACAATGTAACATATCGGTGACAAAATATGGGTCCTCTAATAAATACTGAAATTTATCATTAGGAAATTATTAAGAAATTTGCTAAGTAGAAGGTTAGTTTCTCTAAATTTTAATTGTGGTAAGAGTGAGCTACAAAAATGGCTCTTATATTAAATAAACACAAGCTTGGAGCAGAATAGCAATTCAACAAGTGCACTTTAGCTATTTTAGCAAAAAGAGAGTGAATTGCGATTTAGACTTATGTATTAAGAATTATCCAAAGTATTAGGTAAATTGTACCTGACAAGTTTAGATAAAATAATTAATTTAGGATAGGCATAATTTCCCTGAGATGCAATAAACATCATGAGATGTCATCAGTGCATGGATTATATTTCATTGTTTTGCCCATCAACAGATGAAATATGCTTTAGCGTGAGTCATATTAATAACGATTAGATTAGAATATCACGGATCGCCTAAGAATCAAACAATTGATGCCAACCAAACAACATTGACCTATTTCCTTTTAGAATGACTTGCCATGACACAGCGAAAGGTGGTTAGCTACCAAGAAGCCCCAGGACTGGGGATGGCGCTCTTCACCAGTGATAAAAAAAATTGCAGACCACTGATGTCTGAAAATGAGTGTGAGCGTGAATGGTTGTTTGTCCCTTTTGTGTTTCTAATTGGCCAACCACCAAGATATATAATCAATCAGATATCAAGGTGGAAAACGATTTAGAAATTTGAAATCAATTTTTGATGAAAATTATGGAAAATTGTTTAGTCCAATGAATTTTTTGGTGAAAAAAGCAGCAGAGCTCAAACGTGAAACTTGAAGTGGAGAAACAAATCTGCTATGCAAAATTTAGGAGCACTGAGAAAAACAAAAAACAAAGACAGTGCTTGATACGAAATTCCAAAGTACTATTGATTTATTGTGATAATGGCATCCAAATTGTGTTAACAGAATAATTGACTGAATTGAAAAAAGGTTCCATATTTCGTTATGAATCATTGCGCCTACATAACGAGGTCAACCGGACAACAAAATATGGACATCCTATTTAGTAGACCATACCAAACGCCATTATTCACTACACGATTGGAACTAGAGGATGAGGCTAATCTGGCTATCTGCATAAAAGAAAAAACTTTAAAGGAACACACTGAATTTGGGTTAGCAGGAGGAGACTGTGCTTCCCAACAGAAAACAGACTGGACCAATGGCGGTCCCGGGAGCCTGGGTGCTCAACACAAGTGTTCCTGACCAACCAGCAGACATGAAAATAGCGGGATCCATCTTGTGCACTGTAAGCAGGTTCTCTCAGTTGAAACGATAAGGAGACAGGTAAGATAAACTTTTTGACGTAATCAGACAAAATGGCAAGCACTCCAATATTGATTGGAAAGATTATTGCTCAGGGAGCAATGCTGTAAGCCATAAGGAACTTTTTATATTGGTTTTATTGTCTCCATAAAAAAGTGAAAGCGTTTCAATTGAGACTAAACCTTCTTACAGATAGTTAAAGTAAACAATTGAGACTAGATCTTCTTACAGATTTTTAAAGTAAACAATTAGAGAGAAAATAAACTACAATGGATAGAAATGTTACTAGTATTTAATTGTATGCCTGACTATTGAAAAATATTGATTAAGAAAGTTTTATAGGAGATGATTGACAAACTCCAAAGACAATGGAATGTTACATTTGATAAAAAAAACTACTAGATTGGGATATTTTGAATTTCAAACAACTGAGTTTAATATGCAACGCGATACACATTGTTAAATGAATTGGGACTTGATTAGTATGCATTTTATAAGTAATGAGTTTTAATTGCTTTAAAGGATACAATTATGCTAAAATATTAACCTTGACAAACAAGGAGTGATTACAATTTAGTGGGTTCAATTATATTCAGAATTATAAATGTGTGCATTTTGTTTCTGGATATTAAGAAATAAACGTGGCCATTTCAATGACCCATAAAACTTGTAAAATGCCATCTTTTTTTTCCTGTTGGTTTTAAGGAACTACCTTAATTCTGACTCTTCAGCCCTGGTAGGGAAACTTCAAGAGGACACCTTGTCCCGGTCCAAGGGTGACTTTGTCCAATTCCACCGTAGATTCTTCCTCCATTTTGGGATCCGTGGACAACGTGACAACAAAAACTGAGTCGATCTAAAAAACGGTATTAATTAATATGCAAAACATTGCACCACAGAAGGAAAAGATGCATGGAGACATGAAGACACAGAACAGTCTGCAGACGAACTGTACACAGCTAAAGGCCTACCGTGCCTACCAAAAATTTATTCCAAAATTGAGCCATAAATGTCTCAACAGGGAGGATAATATGATGGACATCGAAATACCTACTTTTAAATTTTTTGGTAGGAACTGTTTAATTTGTTACAGGTATAATGTGCAAGGTAACCTCAGGTCCAAACCAGGACAACGTCCAAAACCCATTTGAAATTATGCACATGGATTTTATTGATGTGTAAAGAATATGGGATCTCCAGAATCATCTGAGGTGACAATGGAGCTCATTTTGCAAACAGCATAGTGCAAAAGATGGCAAAACACCTAAGTAGAGCGAACAAATGGTACAATAAAACCAAGGCTTAAGAAAACCATGGGGGAGATAAATAAGCCATGGCCAGAATGCCTAACACTGGCCAAAACGTATATGAAGATAGTACCAACTAGCTCGGGATTAACACATTTTTGAGATAGTTCATGGAAGACCATTCCAACTTCCTCTATGGGAAGATGAACCATGACGAGAGACTAAGGAAGGAGAGAAACTTATCCAAAGAACATGTAAGCTGCCGTGATCCTTTTGTCTATCTTGCAGGAGGTGGTGAAGCCAGGTGACTGGATCCTGATCCGAGTCATAAAAGGAAGTCCTGGTTCTCTCCACGATGGGAAGACCCATTCGTGGCCCAACTCACCAACCTCCACAGCAGCAAAGATCACTGAAAAGTCAAAGTCAATTCACCAACCTCAGGTCAAGGTAGTTCGAGACACAGGTGACTCTTGAGTAGACTGTAAGTCGGACGGTGTCAAAACCCTTGTCCGTGAAAAACTCATCTGATGTCTACTCACCTGCCACGAGCACTCCTCACTTAACCCTGACCTCCCATAGACTTTGCACCTCTATACAGAAGCCACAGTGAAAGCTGTTGCCACCCACATCACAGTGACTGGACTGTCAGTGACAACCTGGGCGTGTCTGAACGCCCCACCCACAGAGACTCAAGCTGGAAAACAAGATGATGACATACTCCTATCACAGAGGAGAGTGAAGTGGTATGGAAAGAACAATCTGGAGAACTACTATGAAGAAGATGTGTGGTATAATTTCATGGTGTTCCAGAAAAAAATGATTGTTGCGAATCAAAGTTGTTATGTGTGTAGCCGTATACCCATTTCCACAGATCCTGACATCCTGAATTCACTGGGTCTAGGCGTCACATTTAAATCTGCAGTGGTGCAGATGGTCTAAGATGCATTCCTTTTAAGGAGAGTGAACATAACAGTAAGAGATCAAAATCATTGCAAAATCAGTGCAATTCAAACCACGTGATTCAATCTGGGGCGATGATGTTCCTGTTGACCAAAGGTTGTGGTCCACCCCTCCAGAAAATCATGTGTAAAGACATTAAGCTGTTACATGAGTGTTCATTAACCAAACTGTCAAGGCCCTACAGGGTATAGCAGATGATTTAAAAGCCTTTAGGGAAGTTACAGGACCGATAGTCCTGGATCTGATAACAGCCAAAGATGGAGATGTGTGTGCCATGATGGGAGAACACTGCTGCACCTTCATCCCAGATGAAACCAGTACATTACTCGTGCCGTAGCTGAAATAAAGGCCCTAGTCAACACCATGGCCCAGGATCATTCAGCCGTAGGTGTATCATTGTGGTCGTGGTTAATAACCGGGTCATGATTCTCAATTCTGTTTAAAATTGCAACCTTGCGGTTTTTGTTACTGTTCTGTGTTTCTTCTGTGTGTAATCCCCTGTATGAAAGTTATGATTCAAAACACAATCCAGCACACGCTAGTAGGTTATAGTGACACAGTATCACCGCATGACAGACCATACTGGAGATTCTCGCATTCTTTCAAAGCGTGTGACGAGTCCTCTATGCAAATGTACTTGTCTTGATTTAAAAATTGGGTTCGCTCATTAAGAGGGACGTAGAGGAATTTTTACCACTGAATACATCATTTCTCGCCTCTGCCTTGACATGTGATTTTGTTATTTTCCATACCCTGTTGAGTAACTGTCAATGATATTTGTATTCTAGAACCTGGAGGGGAGGGATACAAATTGATATGTTTAATGAAAATTCTTTCAAGTCACAACAGGGGGGAAATGTGAAATATGAATTGTATTCTTATATTTAATCTTGCACCCTTCTGCACTCTTATGAATTTAAAGTCACTAGAATAGAATTTTTACTGACACCTACAGGTCAAGGCCTGTCATCACTTTGTATATAACACACCCCTTTCGTGTTCCCGCCTAAAGTTTGTCTCCGCCTAACTTCTATTAAATACCATCACCGACCGAGCGGACGGCGTATCTGGTTGGGGGACCTCGACGTGGACGCTAGCTCTGTCCGTCCGCTCCCCCCCTTCTTAGGAAGGGTGGGGGCTAGCCAAGAACAAAGAAAGTGGAGTGGGCAGCGGCCATTTTGAGAGCGGTCAGGATGGGGCCACCCTCCCAGATAACCTCCATCGGCCGGGAGTCAAAAACTACCATGTGTTTTGCTGCTTCCTCTGTATGAAGATTATTGTCGAGGCAATCCAGCTTTGACAGCTATATTCCTAAATAATATTTCAATTGTGGGCCCGGTTCTGATATCTGAAAAGCTCCAGTGTTTGTATTTAATCACTAAATGCTGCTAGGATGTGGATTTTACCCCAGTTTATTTTTTGCCGTTTCACCATTGACGTCCATCGCTGTGTTTTCCCGAGGGAATCACCCCCCTGGCCTGGTTGTAATGTCTCAAAAGCTCCAGTATTTGTATTTAATCAATAAATGCTGCTAGCAAGTGGATTTTACCTAATTTTAGTGCATTTTTTGTCATTTCACGTATGGACGTATCGACGTTCATCGCTGTCTTTTTACCGGGGAAATGATACTCCGGGCCCGGTTCTGATGTCTAAAAAGCTCCAGTATTTGTATTTAATCAATAAATGCTGTTTTCGGCTGGATTTTACCCCATTTTCGGGCAATGTTTGCCCGTACGCCATTGACGTTTATCGCTGTCTTTTCCCGGGAAAATCGCCCCCCTGGCCTGGTTTTAATGTCTGAAAAACTCCAGTATTTGTATTTAATCATGAACTGATGCTAGGAAGTGGATTTTACCCCATTTTTGTGCGTTGATTTATTGATTATTTTTTATGTGTTGCAGCTGTAGCTGCAGTAGAGGTTTTATAGCCATAAAATAGTTTTTGAGGGTTGGATTGATACGTTGAAGGCGCTACCAGAAAATGCACCGCCCGCCACTGGAATACATACATTTACAATAAGTATTTAGTCAACCAGCAATTGTGCAAGTTATCCTACTTGAAAAGATTAGAGAGGCCTGTAATTGTCAACATGGGTAAACCTCAACCATGAAACAGAATGTGGAGAGTAAAAAACAGAAAATCACATTGTTTGATTTTAAAAGAATTTATTTGCAAATCATGGTGGAAAATAAGTATTTGGTCAATACCAAAAGTTCATCTCAATACTTTGTTATGTACTCTTTGTTGGCAATGAGAGGGACACGTCTGGCAGCGCAGGATTTGAGTCCCTGGTGGCGCATTGTGTTACTGATAGCTTTTGTTACTGTACTCCCAGCTCTCTGTAGGTCATTCACTAGGACCCCCATGTGGTTCTGGGATTTTTGCTCAACGTTCTTGTTATCATTTTGAAGCCACGGGGTGAGATCTTGCATGGAGCCCCAGATAGAGGGAGATTATCAGTGGTCTTGTAAATCATCCATTTTCTAATAATTGCTCCCACAGTTGATTTCTTTACACCTATTGCAGATTCAGTCTTCCCAGCCTGGTGCAGGTCTACAATTTTGTCTCTGGTGTCCTTCGACAGCTCTTTAGTCTTGGCCATAGTGGAGTTTGGAGTGTGAGAGACTGAGGTTGTGGACAGGTGTCTTTTATACCGATAATGAGTTAAAACAAATCCTATTAATACAGGTAATGAGTGGAAACCTCGTTAGACCTTCAGAGCTGCCAACCTCCGACGACCCCATTTCAGGAGTACCCTTGTTCCATTTCCGGAGTTTATCCGGAGTGAATGCAAAATCGATATGCGCTGAAGTTGCACAAGATGAATCATTTGTCAGAACTTGTAACTTGGATGATTCACAATGCGCTCTTGAATTTCGAGGCATTTAAATTGGAAATTTGGTACTTTTCTGAAAGTGTTGCTTTAAAAAAATTAAGTGACAATTTTTGGGGATTTACGGAGTTTGCGTTGCATTTCCGGGTAAACTCCTGAAATTCCGGAGTAGTTGGCAGCTCTGGACCTTGCTAGAAGAAGTTAGATCTATCTGACAGCCAGAAATCTTGCTTGTTTTTAGGTGACCAAATACTTATTTTCCACTCTAATTTGGAAATAAATTCTTTAAAAATCAAACAATGTGATTTTCTGTTTTTTTTCTCCACATTCCTTCTCTCATGGTTGAGGTTTACCCATCTCTAATCTTTTTTCAAGTAGGAGAACTTGCAACGTTGGTGGTTGACTAAATACTTAATTTGCCCCACTGTATAAATGGTAAGCCCACAATTTTACATAAAGTCTCATTTCCCTGAGTTCAAAAATTGGTTTAGGTTTAACTTTTGGTAATTTAACGTAACCGTGGCCCTTGTGAGGATATAAGTCGTTCAGAAAATTAGATGAGATGAGATGAGAAAATGAATGAATGAATAGTTCATTTATTCATTTTCTGAACCTCTTTATCCTCACTAGGGTCATGGGGGTGCTGGAGCCTATCCCAGCTGACTTCGGGCCAGAGGCAGAGGACACCCTGAATCGGTGGCCAGCTGGTCGCAGGGCACAAGGAGACAGACAACCATTCACACACACTCATACCTAGGGGCAATTTATAGTGTCCAAACCGGCCTAACATGCATGTTTTTGGAATGTGGGAGGAAACCGGAGTACCTGGAGAAAACCCACGCAGGCTTGCAGAGAACATACAAACTCCACACAAGTAGACCGACCTGGATCCGAACCCAGGACCCCAGAGCTGTGAGGTCGCCACGCGAACCACTCAATCACTGGGCTGCCGGTAAGTTAATATTGATCCTTTATTTTAAAAAAAGTTTGCTATTATTGGAAAGCTGGTTGATAAAAATTGCAAATATTTAGGTGCTAATATAAACTATTAATAATAAAACTCCATATTGTCCGGAGGTATTAGTGTGACCGTGAATGATCGTTTGTTTTCTTGTGAGGATATAGAAATAATTTTTAGCGAACCATGGGGCCAAATTTGGGTTCAATTAATCACAATAACAGGTCATGTGGTCAAATGGTAACACTTAATTTTGCTGTACTTGCTCTTTCAAGAAGTTTGTAAGCAATAATTAAAACTTGTACATGTATTCAGTGTAGCTACTTGAGGGTGTAAGGGTTCACTCGCCTGACTCTGGTGCAGGCAAACGTGGGATCAATTATCATTCTGTGGCAGTATGATTATGAGTGCAAATGGTTGTCTGTCTCACTGTGTGCCCTATAGTTAACTGGCGACCAGTCCAAGGTGTAGTCTGCCTTTTGCCCAAAGTCAGCTGGGACAGGCTCCAGCAACACCCGCAACCCTTGTTGTGTGGAACAGATGATGAACGAGTGTTTCATTCATTTTTTCAGGTAATACTATTCTTTAATTGAACATGCATGCTGATCACATCATTTTCCTCCTAGGACCTTTGATCTGCTATGGAACAGTTTTACTCCTATCGCATTTTTTCCTTTGAAAGATATGCATGGTGCACAGGTCCCCAACAAACAAACGTCAAAATGTCAAGTGTGCCATTCCCATGGACATTTGAGTGTGTGCTTGAACCATATGTTACTGAAGTTTGTGTATTTTGCCATCAATTCTGATAATCCTTATTTGGTTTTCCAGGCAGAAAAATCATATAAATACACAAACAGAAAGCTCTGCTTTCAAGTCCACACAGAGGATACAAGGTAGGACCAGTTAGTTTTATTTAAAGCTCTATTTAAAGATCAATTACTTGCACTTCTGTATTAATTTCAAAAATACAATTTTCATCTAAAGGTCTTCTACATGCATTTGTATTGTATATGTCTTTGCACTGATCAGTATTTGTTATGCAGATCTACTGGAATGGGTTTTCTCAAGTTGTCAACTCTGGCTCTCCTACTGCTGTCCTCGAATTGTTGGGCTGACAATGGGGTACCTAACGTTACCAAACATTGCAAACTAAAAACGTTTTAAGATTGCAATTACGATACCTTTGTTCTATTGCTTTAATGATGATAGAACCAGGTCACTATACAGTAATCCCTCGAATATCGTAGCTTCACTACATCGCAGATTTTTTCTGGGGGATTTTTTTTTTTTTTAATTCATAAAAATGTGAAAATCCACGCTGAAACTCGCAAGCGGAAGCCACTCCCCTGTCCTCCGCTTGCTACTAGAACTCAGCACGCGAGTAAGTAAGCAAATAAAAAAATATATATATATTTTTTTTAAATATGGGTGACCCTACTTTGCGGTTTTTCGTTTATCGCGGCCATGTCTGGTCTACATTAACTGCGATAATCGAGGGATTACTGTAAACACTACACAAACAAGCAATTTGGTTTTGATAGGTTCACCAATAGGCATTCCCAAATGCTCGCACAAATAAAGAGAGCAGACAATCTTCTGGGTTTTTCTTGCAAGGAGAACATCCTCATCACCATTGGTTTCTGATTTACTTGGTTGAATGGCACCATATCACTTACTGAATTCGATAGTTGGGACTTTGCTGCGGCACAAGACTGCTTTAACCAAGTGACAATTGACGTGCCCAAAGAGTCGGGTTTTTTGGTTTTTTTTAACTCAACAGCAGTAAAATATAACATTGTTAGATGGCTAGCATGTGGGCTAGCAGCCCTAGTGAATGGCATTGGAACCAAAACAGAAAGGACTTAGCTAGTTTTGTTTCTTGGCCAGAATCGTCAAAAGTGCACCATTAAAAATCTCAGATTTAATTTCAGATGATAAACTAGCATCAATCCCCAGGTTTTCTTGGAAATTTGAGGGTTGTAAATGTAAGATATTTACGATTTAGTAGATAGAGTCCAAGATGCATCCATGTGTCTCTTACTTTTTGAGTCACGACGGCTGTGTTATGGTCCTACAGCCTCCGGTTTGAACATGTACGGTAAAATCAATTTTTTTGGGACTTACTTTCTACTCTGACCCACTTTCAATTTTGAATTTTGTAATAAAACCAATGGGGGCCCCTGTGGATTAGTGGCTCACGCATCAGCATCACGGTTCTGAGGTCAAGGGTTTGATCCCAGATCGGCCTCACTGTATGGCGTATGCATGTTCTCCCTGTTCTTGCGTGAATTTTCTATGGGTACTCTGGTTTCCTCCAACATCCCCAAAAGATGCAGGGTAGGCTGGTTGAACACTCTAATTTGCCCCTAGGTATGAGTGTGAACGTGTATGCTGGTCCGTCTCCTTATTCCAGTGGTCCCCAACCTTTTTCTCACCACAGACCGGCTAATGGGGAGGGCGAGCATAATAGCAATTATTTTTATAACAGCTTTTCTTATTTCAAGTAGGAGGGTGAGATTGAACACTTATATTTATTACTCTGACGGACTGCCATCAGTGGTTGGAGACCACTGCCTTATACCCTGTAATTGGCTGGCCACCACTTCAGGGTGTCCCCCGTCTGCTGCCCGTAGTTAGCTGGGGTAGGCTACAGCTCCCCCCGCTACCCTTGAGGATAAGAAGTTCAGAAAATGAATGAATGAATAATAAAACCAATAAGAAATCATCTACACACTCTGTTTCTATTGAGGTATACGCCACTGTTGGCTTCCTTACTCTTGTGACGTAATTGTTTTTAAAGAAAGCTGATGGCAACGTTACAAAAATGTTTTTTTTTGTACAATTTTAAAACTTATGGATCTATGTGAGTAAGCAGCGTGGTCGTTTATTTTTTGTAATACTCTTTGACAAGACTCTAACATGGAATTGGTGTGTAAAAATCTGTGATAGTGCGCTTTTAAATGATTACATTCCCTACCTTTTTGTTGAGTTCATAATTCATTAAGTGTAGTTCTTTTCTTTATAAAATGCTACTTTGAAGTCAAAGACACAATATATAATACGATTATAAATTTGAAATATAGCATTTTTTTTACAATTGCAATATAGATTTTACTAGATTTTTGTTGTTGTATACAGTACATTTTTGATTTTCTAACACATAATTTTCTTTCCTCTCCTTTTCCATTGCTGTGCTATCCAAACAGGCAGGTAGGTTTACAAATGTCTTTACTTGTACAAGATCGGAAGGTATTTTTCTCCAAGTTAAATCCTATTCATGTTATAGATGATGTTGAAGAAGGCCTGAGTGACCTTTCTGTGTCTGAACGTCTGAACAGAGCCAACAGTAATCGGAGTGAGTATGAATGGGTAAATTGTCTGTATACCCCATTTTAATAGTTTTTCATGGAAATATAAGAGATTTATTTACACACCAGGCCAGTGCACAGCACACACGTTTTGAAAGTTGATAGACCGCCAATATACGTAGATGTACCAAATAATCAAAGTGAGCCTGTGTGGGGGAGTGGCAATTTTGTAGACGGCATAGTTTTACTACCGTATTTTCCCGCATACATGCCGTATTTGTAACTAAAAAAATGATGACCGCCATGGTACGGCTTATATACGCACAAGACTTACAATTGCAATACTATTTTTCACCAGTAGATGTCTACAAATTAACATTTACTATTTGTTGGTTAATTTGTGTTTTGCAGTAAGAAAACAACCAATACTGGATGAATTACTAACTTCCTTATGATATTGACCCTAATCATGTGCTTTTGATTCATGCAGTATCTCAGAAATTCCACGTACGATGATTTTTCTTAAGATTTTCCCTTCAAAGTAACACACTTGTGCTCCCTATTAAAAGCATAAATATGAAGGTGAAAATTGTGAATCAGGGGGCATCTCATGCGCGAGAAATTGTAAAATTCAACGATTTTAAGGCAATTTTAAAGGTGCAGCTTATACACGGGGACGGCTTATATGCGAGAAAATACGGTATGTCATTCTATGATCAATTTTATACTCTATAAAACTATCACACTGGCTATGACACAGTAAGAGATGTCGCACACTGACGCTAGTGATCATGTGGAAATTTCCAAGGTCTGCTGGACTACCGCATACCAAGCATGAGTCTAGCTTCCAATGACCAAAACAGTTTCTCCTTTTGACAATCAGAGCATGTGGTGAGCACACAATTCTGCCCCTCTAAAAGAAAATGTCTGAAATAGTCGGAGTGTTCGCCCCATTTCCACTTTATTTGTCTTTTTCTAAAGTTGAGGTTTGTGCATGTTTACGAAATCTAATCTAAATTGGCCCTTTGCCTGACCTACAAACGTTGGAAAAAAGAACCATCAGAAGTTAAAATCAAACAAGGAATCAGCTGGCTTCAAACTATCTATAACTGTGTTCCAGTCCGTTCAGCTGATGAGCCATTCCTGATTGAAGGAGACATTGCCATAGACAATGGTGCAGAGAGAAATGCTGACCCCTGCACCAGTCGAGGATGCAAATGGGGCAAATGGAATGATGGAAAGGTCTACATCCCATATTACATTACTAATCACTTTTGTAAGTGGCTTAACATTTTTTCTCTATATTGTGTTTGTCAAGGATTGATCAGAATGGTGTTCTTTTCTTCTTTTTTTAAACAGCAAGTACCACCTCCTTGCAATTGTTCATGAACAATGCAATACAATACAAACAATTGTATTGCTATTGGATGCAGTCCCATATCCCATTGCTATAGTATAAATACACATTCATGTGATAAAATGCTCCCTGAAAAGCACATAAAATAGATTTTCTCAAATAACTTCAAGTTACTGTTGCATAATCATAAATACATTTTAGAACACTGATTAGATAGCCCGGTGTACGGGTGGTGAGCGCGGCTGCCTCACAGTTCTAAAATTGAGGGTTCAATCCTAGGTGGTCCGAACCTGTGAACTGTGTGGAGTTTGAGTGTTCTCCTTTCTCTTTCTTCTCCGGTTTCCTCCCACATCTAAAAAAAGCAGGGTAGGCTGGTTGAACACCCTAAATTGCCAATAGGTATGAGTGTGAGCCTGAATGGTTCTTTGTGTCCTTGTGTCCTGTGATTAGCTGACCACCAATTCAGGGTGTCCCTTGCCTGGTGGACGTATTTGGCTGGGATAGGCTCCAGCATCCCCTGCAAAACTTGTGAGGATAGGTTTTATGGAAAAAGAATGAATTAATAGAACACTGATTAATTATATGTAATATTAATTACGAATGGGCGGCCCGGTGGTGTGAGTGGTTAGCGCGTTGGCCTCACAGCTCTGGGGTCCTGGGTTCAAATCCAGATCACATCCATCTGTGTGGAGTTTGCATGTTCTCCCCAGGCCTGCCTGGGTATGTGTGTGAATGTGCATGGTTGTCCATCTCCTTGTGCCCTGCGATCGGCTGGCACCCGATTCAGGGTGTCCCCCGCCTCTGGCCCGGAGACAGCTGGGATTGGCTCCAGCACCCCCAGCGACCCTAATGAGGATAAAGCGGTTCGGAAAATGAGATGAGATGAGACGTCCACAAAATATTCATCATTGTGCTAAGAATGAAATATAGTAACCTTTCCTTCATTGTTCGGCTAGCCTCCCGTGAGAAGGCCCTCATCACCCGTGGACTTGAGTCCTTCTCCTCATTTTCCTGCATTCGCTTCAGACCCACCAGAAGCAGTGACCGTGACTGGCTGAGCATCGAGTCCCAGAATGGGTATACTAACGACTGGGGCAAAATAGGTCATAAAAAGAATTGACCACTTCTTTGTTCTCTTCAACTCGGCTCTCATTCTGTTCAGATGCTACTCCTATGTTGGTCGCCGTGGTGGTAAGCAGACGGTTTCTCTGGCTCGCCGTGGATGCCTTTATCATGGTACTGTCCAGCATGAGCTTCTCCATGCTCTTGGATTTAATCATGAGCAGACACGAAACGACAGAGACAACCACATCAGAGTCCTTCTGCAAAATGTTCAATCTGGTAATTTGTAAATTTGATTGTTAATTTTTGCCGATTAACTACTTTTTTCCTTTCACTTCCACTAATGAATCTTCAGAATACAAATACTAACAAATTAACTTTTTGTTTGTTTTTCAGGAATGGAGCACAACTTTAGGAAGATTTCCACCCTCAACCAGGGCACTTCTTATGATTACAACTCTGTAATGCAATACCACAAGTATGAACAACTGCATTATAAAGAAAAATTACTTTGGGCTCCATCACTTCAATGTATCAGATTTAATCTACAATTTTATAGTTTGTATAGACATTGTCAATCATGGGCCCTCATTCTTGCCCTTCTTACAGCAATCCTGGTCTTACAAAACTTTTTTTTGCATTTTGGAAATGTTTTGGTTCAAATAAATTGCTTCATGTTATTTTACAGGTATGCTTTCTCCAAGAACAACCAGCCCACCATGCTTCCTATTCCTGACCCCAATGTATCCTTTGGCAATGCTAAGGAGATGAGCCAGAATGATATCAAAAGACTCAACAATCTCTACCAGTGCTGTGAGTGTGTATCTTATCTCACACTACCAACAATACACTACAAAAAATAGCAGAATGTACACTTTTTAATATTTGCAAGATATTGCCAAACACAAAAAATGATATTGCCAAACACAAAAAAATGCATGTACTAATCAGAGAACTTTTGAACATATACATTATATATATATATATATATATATATATATATATATATATATATATATATATATATATATATAGAGAGAGAGAGAGAGAGAGAGAGAGAGAGAGAGAGAGAGAAAAAAACTGAAAATCACATTGTTTGATTTTTAAAGATTTGATTTGCAAATCATGGTGGAAAATAAGTATTTGGTCAATACCAAAAGTTAATCTCAATACTTTGTTATGTACTCTTTGTTGGCAATATATATATATATATATATGTAATCATGCATGATTTTGGAATGTGGGAGTAAACCGGAGTACCCGGAGGAAACCCATGCAGGCCTGGGGAGAACATGCATACTCCACACAGGTGGACCGACCTGGATTTGAACCCAGGACCCCAGAGCTGCGAGGCCGATGCGCTAACCACTCAATCGCCGGGCCGCCTTGTAAATACATTTAAAAAAAATACAAGAGAATATTTGCTATTAAGAGGCTCAGAAATGTGTTCAAATTTGAGTGTGTATTAGTCATTAGTCGATTGGCTGACAACCATTTAAATGAAAATGTAACTCCAACGTGGCTGTGACAAAAAATGAGTTTAACACCCTAGAGCTACACAGCCTGTCTGACTATGCTTTTATATAAAGGCTAAATTCAACTCAATTGAACATTTCAGGTTCTAGTTACTGAGAAAGTTAAGTTAAGATGTAACTTGATCATTCCAATTCAAGTTACAACTCATTTTATCAAGTTGATTAAGCTGAGTCACAAATACTTCATTTATGAAAACTTGAAAATCTCAGTTGCGCTTTGTGAAAATGTTATGTAAACACAACCTTCTATTTTTTACTGTGAATATTCATCATACAAGATGTGGTATAATATTTGTAACCTGAATAACCCTTTTGATATTCACTTTTTCAGAGGAAGCCACCCAAAATGATGACTCGAAGCCCATGATATATTTTCCCTAATCTTGAAGGCCAATTGGGACTTCTGACTTACATTTGTAAACTCAACAGTAATCTACGTGATTCAGCAATAAATTTACATGAACATGAGATTGTGTATCAGAAATATTTGGCCCATTGAGTCTTTTTTCCATCAAGAATTTCATTAATTTGGATTAATGTTATCTTCATTTGACATTAATGCTATTAATTATGGACATCACTTTCACCATTATCGGTGAACTCCAATAAAACACAAACACATAACAATAGCAAACACCTCATCTCATCTCATCTCATTTTCTGAACCGCTTTATCCTCATTAGTGTTGCGGGCAATAGCAAACACTTTATAGAAATTACAATCACTACAACACATACATGAATAACTTACTTTTAATTCAAAGCATTCTCCAAGTATGCCAGGGATAATTTAAAAGACTAACAATGAACAAACAAATGATTTCTTGGTGTACCTCTAAGATGCTCGTTGATGGTCTCAGGAATACCCACACGTCTCTCGCATCAGTAAGACTGCAATGTATTTATAACTGACAAATAGTCTAACGAAGCAAGCCAATTGTCTCGACAGATCTCTGAGGCAGCAGCTACTCCCATCCGTGATGATAGCGTTGCAAAGTGACAGCAGCAACTTTCCATCACCCAGATTTTATACAATTGTCCGACTCTGGTTTGCCTGACTGTGTTTTATGCATTCTCCTGTTGCTGCATGATCAAGTGCTGTGGTCAGATGATTCCAAGCAGAGCTAACTGCATTGCCAAAATAGTTGTTTTCGTGTAATTCTTGCTGGAGCCCTTCAGATGAAGTGTTAAATCTGCTTGTGTTGCAATTGTATTGGCAGTGATACTCTTCAAACAGTTACCTGAATTAACTATGAATACATAAGGTAGCACCGACACAAAAGCAAGTACATATTATCCATATATGAAAAAAACTGAACAAACGCACTAGGAACAATTCTTTTGGACTCTCTGGGTAACCTTAGCATACTCTCATACCCCCATTCATCACTCCGGAACATGTTAAGTATGGGTGCATTGGTGTATGGCTACATGCATCACACAACTTGATGTCAGCATCTTTAGCCACATCCAATCCTCTATGGCTCGTGGCCTGGAAGTGAGCCGCTAGGGGGTCGGGTCCAGCCCTCGGAGTTGTTCTGCCCATACCTGTCAACTTATACGTTTTCCCATATTTTGTTTTTTTTATTATTTCAAATTTTGTACGCCATATAACTTTTGTACAGGATTTTTTAAAATTACGTTTTTTTTGTAAAACCGCTCTCAATTTACCAATTTGGGCTCTAATCCGGATCTTCTCGGTCACTAGTAGCAGACAAAAACGTCATCGTCGACTGCTAATATCGTCATGCTTTAAGCATGATATGTGCCTGCGCATTACACTTTCACACATCCTTTGTCAGCAAGCAATGTACCCAGATCCCCACATTTACAGAATCTTGAATTTATTGCATACTGATTGGGCACCCCATCTACTTTGGAGAAAATTTTAGACATTTAAGTGCGCCCTATGTGAGCAAATATGTGCCGCGTTGCATTTGTATGTTTTTTATTGCTTAATAAGGGGAATTGCAATCATTAAAGAGCAATTGGCCAAGGTTGACAGATATGTCTGCCTGCGTGACCGGTTGTTTCGTCGACTGACGTTTGGTCGACGGACACTCGGTCCCCGGACGTTTGGTCGAATGGACGTATCATCGACGGACAGTTCGCCGAACGGACGTTTCGTCGGCCAGACGTATTGTCGAACGGACGTTTGTTGGACGGATTCGCAGCCGGACAGGACGTCGAACGGACGTTTCGCCGCCGGGTTCGCTCGCTCTCAAAAGAGAGAGAGACAGAGAGTTTACTGTTGAAAGCGACCAACCAGGTAATCTCTCGCTCTCAAAATTATAATCATGAGAGAGAGAGTGAGTTTGTAATTGCATTGACAATGTAATAGCATTAATATCTAAATATCTATTGGCGTGTCTCTCTCTCTCTCTCTCTCTCTCTCTCTCTGTCATGATTATAATTTTGAGAGTGAGCGAACCCGGGGGCGAAACATCCGTTCGACGTCCTGTCCGGCGGCGAATCCGTCCAACAAACGTCCGTTTGACGATACGTCCGGCCGACGAAACGTCCGTTCAGCGAACTGTCCGTCGATGATACGTCCATTCGACCAAACGTCCGGGGACCAAGCATCCGTCGACCAAACGTCGGTCGCCGAAACGACCGGGTACCGTCTGCCTGACAGGCACTTTGTAGCACATTCATAATGTACACACAGAATGAAATACTATTTTTCCACCCGGGGCCAGTGAAACCATAATTTTGTGAGTTGTGTGATCAAGTGCTGGCACTTTACTCAATATTCTCATACTCGTTTTTTTGCCCCCTGTCGTCAAAATGTTGCGGCGCTATCAATGGAATCCAATGTGTTAACAAGGAATCTTAAAATGACCCAAACCAACAGGAAGTCACCTGGAAATGTCTGAAAATAAGCATAAAGTGACAAAGGAACCTGAAGTAGCCGTAAATTCCCCAAAATCGATAGTAACCTGTATTTACCCTGAGGAAGTGAGGTGAATTAACTAATTGATGACAATACATGTCTAATTCACTTAAAAGCGACTGAACGGATGTTCATTCGCTCCTCTGAGTCAAAATAGATCCAGTGGCAGCCAGTGAGGTAACGTTTTGGGCAAAAATGAACTGGTAGTTAGCGGAGATAGGCTCCAGCAGCTCCACAACCCTTGTGAGAATAAGCAGTTCAGAAAATGGATGAATGAACCAGTCTACCATGCAGAGGCAACTGGAGTACCAGGGGGAGAACATGCAAACTCCACACAGGAAGGCCGGAACTCACCATAGATTGAACCCTCCATCTCAGAATTGAAAGGCAGACTTGCTGACCACTGATTATCCGGTCCGCCCAGGGTCAGAGTTTAAGTAATTTTAATTTACTGTCAATTATTTAGGTGCTTGGTCTCTAAAGTGTTAAGTGAAGGTCACGGTGTACAATAATGTAAATGTTTTGTTTTGGAAATCTTACACAGATTTGTGTGCAGTTGCCACGTGTAATTCAAAACATGCAAAAATAGAGATAGAATTGTGTCTTTATTATTCAATCAAAAAAAGTTGCTTCAATACAAATATTATATATATTTTTATCAATCAAACAAATGCTCACTTCAATCAGAGAAAAAACGTTTAAAAAAAAGTTGAGGCAAAAAATTCACTTGAGCTCTCTTGTTCTTCTAATAATAATAATAATAATCGGACATAGGCCCTGTCGTCATTATCACAACACAAAAGCCTACTTGTCATCACACGCAGAAACTGCGTGTGACGAAATTGATGGTGCTTCTCCATAAGCTACGTTTAATCGGCAAAAGACCTAATAAGTGTAAGTTACGGACTTGTAATTTGTCATTCCGCTGTTGAGGATACAGGTCGCTTACCTCTCGCTTACCTCTCACTGTCTTCCACTTACCTTTCCTCAGTCAGCTAGTAGGAGGCAGATCACCAACCAAACATCTGTTCATACACCGCAGAGGGGAATGTGTGTTATGTTAGCGCGAGTTTAGATTTCTGATGGATGTGGGGAAAAACTGTCCTTAAGCCTATTTGTCCGTGCTTTGTGGGACCTATAGCGTCTGCCAGAGGGCAGCAGCTGGAACAGATTGTGACCAGGGTGGTAAGGGTCCCCTATGATGTTCTTGGCTCTGCTGAGGTAACGAGGGCTGGCAATGTCTTCAAGTGAGGGCAGAGAGCAGCCGACAATCCTCTGGGCAGTGTTAATCACTTTCTGCATGGCCTTTTTGTCTGCCGCCGTGCTTCCAGCGTACCACACTGTGATGCCGTACGCCAGGATGCTCTCTACAGTGGTTCTATAGAAGGTTCTCAGAAGATTGGTGCCCAAGTTGTTCTTCCTAAGTACCCTGAGGAAATGGAGTCGTGTCTGAGCCTTCTTCACCACTGCCGTGGTGTTTGTAGACCATGAGAGCTTGTCCGTGACGTGGACCCCCAGGAATTTAAAGGACTGGACCCTGTCTACACATACTCCATTTATGAGGAGTGGGGCCAGATCTGTGCCGTGTTTGCGAAAGTCCAGGATGATTTCTTTAGTTTTCGTGGTGTTCAGTGTGAGATTGTTCACCGAGCACCACGAAGACAAATTGTTGACCTCATCTCTGTAAGCCGACTCATCCCCTCCTGAGATGAGTCCGACCACAGTGGTGTCGTCAGCGAATTTGATGATGGTGTTAGACTGGTGGGTGGGTGTGCAGTCGTAGGTGTACAGGGAGTACAGAAGAGGACTCAGTACACAGCCTTGAAGGGAGCCAGTGCTTAGTGTAATGGAGGAAGAGAGGTGGGGACCAAGTCTAACAGTCTGTGGTCGGTTGGTCAAGAAGTCCTTTATCCAGCAGCAGATTGAAGAGGATAGTCCAAGGTGGGAGAGTTTGTCAGTCAGAATGTCCGGTTTTATGGTATTGAAGGCTGAGCTATAGTCAATGAAGAGCATCCTCACGTAGTTCCCAGGCTGTTCCAGGTGGCTCAGTGCTGTATGAAGAGCAATGGCAATAGCATCATCAGTGGACCTGTTTGCTCTATAAGCAAACTGGTGAGGGTCAATTGAGGGAGAGATTGTATTCCTGATATGGCGGGCTACCAACTTTTCAAAGCACTTCATGATCACAGGCGTGAGGGCAACAGGCCTATAATCATTCATGCTGCCAATGGTTGGCTTTTTTGGGACAGGGATGATGGTGGCAGATTTCAGACAAGATGGAATGATGGATAGTTGCAGGGAACAATTGAAAATATTTGTGAAGACTCCAGCCAGCTGGTCAGCACAGGCTTTGAGCACCTTCCCAGGTACTCCGTCTGGGCCAGCAGCCTTCCTGGTGTTCACGGACCGCATTACCAGTCTCACTTCCTGTTCCCGGAACGTCAGTGTATTGCTGCCGGGTGGTGGTGGGGGTGTTGAGACTGGGTCTGATTTGTCAGTCTCAAAGCGGGCAAAGAAACGGTTCATTTCCTCCGCTAGTGAGGCATCTGCATTAACAGACATATTATTGCTATTGTAGTTGGTAATATGTCGTATTCCTTGCCACATCTTCTTTGGGTTATTTTCTGTGAAGTGCTCCTCAATTTTTTTGGTATATGCTGCCTTGGCCTTTTTAATGCCTCTTTTCAGCTCAGCTCTGGCAGCGCGATATTTTATCTTGTCCCCTGATCTAAAGGCGGAGTTACGGCCTTTGATGAGTGCCTGTGTCTCATTGGTCATCCAGGGTTTTTGGTTCGGAAAAACCCGTATTCGTTTATCTTTAGTGACGTTGTCAATGCAGTTTTTTATGTAAGAAAGTACAGAGTCCGTGTAGTCCTGGAGGTTGTCGTGTACAAAAAGTTCCCAGTTGGTGCGGGAAAAACAGTCCTGCAGCTGAGAGAGTGCGTTGTCGGGCCAAGTTTTTATTATCTTTATTTGTGGCGTTGTTTGCCTCCGGAGTGGAGTGTAAGCGGGGGTGAGAGATAGGCAGAGGTGATCTGATCCAGCTAGGTGAGGGAGGGAAGTGGCTTTATAAGCATGTTTAATGTTAGAATAGACATGGTCCAGAGTTTTGTCTCCTCTAGTATTACAATTTACGTATTGAATAAACTTAGGTAAAACAGTCTTTAAACACGCCTTGTTGAAATCACCAGCGACAATAAAAACGCCATCGGGGTGGTCAAGCTGTTGTTTGTTTATAGCCGTTAGCAGGAGGTTAAGTGCCGTGTTAACGTTAGCATTCGGAGGTATATAGATAGCCGTTGCTATGACGACGTTTAGCTCTCTTGGTAGATAATAGGGCCTACATCGTATTGCTAATAACTCTAAATCCGGGGAACAGTGAGTGTCAATAATTTTACTGTCACCACACCATTCATTATGTATATACATGCACAGTCCTCCTCTCTTGCTTTTGCCTGTTAATACTTTTGAACAGTCGTTTCGAAAAAGCGTTCGGCTAGCTAGCGATACCGCAGCGTCGGGGATAAGCGGGTGTAGCCACGTTTCTGTGATGATAATAATATTACAGTTTCTAACAAAGCTGTTGGTAGCAATACGAAGTTCCAACTATAATCCTTATAAAGCGTGATTTATGGATGGATGTGTGTGTATGTGTGTGTGTGTGTCTGTGTGTGCGTGTGTGTGTGCATGTTAAGATTCTCTCGCTACATTTGTCCAAACGTGCATCATAGAGAGTGAAATATTTTATGGTGGCCAGAAACGACTGTCGGATCCTACTAGACGAGTGATTAAATTTCTTCACATTCTCTGTGTGTGAATTACTTTTATTTGTTAAAGCTGAAAGCAGAGTTGATGTATGAATCATTGTTTTTACATGATGTGCCCTAAACGCACCATCGTGTCTCGCCGAGTCTTTCCATCACAACAGGAACAAAATGTGTTTCGGGGAGCATAGAATGGACAAAGCGTGATTTATGGAAGGGTGGATGTTTTATGTTAACATTCTCACGCTACATTTGTCCAAACCATGCATCATGTAGGGTTGAGATTATGGTGGCCAGAAACGGTTGTCGGATCCTAATAGACGAGTGATTCAATTTCTTTACCTTCTCTAAGTGTGTAAACCAAGCTTTGAGCATTTGCAAGAATTATCAATGAGTATGCCTGACCAGAAATATGTTAACTCACTGCTCTCTTGTGGTAGTTTTAAGCATTACACTCTGCAGATTTGAAAAATCCTCACCTTCAGTGCACACTGCAGTGC
This sequence comes from Stigmatopora argus, assembly GCF_051989625.1. Taxonomy (NCBI): domain Eukaryota; kingdom Metazoa; phylum Chordata; class Actinopteri; order Syngnathiformes; family Syngnathidae; genus Stigmatopora; species Stigmatopora argus. Next base: position 23,707,203 of record NC_135388.1, on the reverse strand, counting down.
TTCCGCTGAGTCATTTCCGCTTGAAGTTTGTTGCATGAACTACGCAACAGCACCGCTATTTTGTGAGTTTTTATTTTCGTAATATTTTCGCTTTGGTTTACAATGTTTTAACAAAAATAACACCCAACCAATGCTTACACGGGTAAAATTTGTCATCCTTTCTTTTGAAATTGACTGTCAGTTTTCCTTAGTTTGTCCTAAAAGGCATACTCCTTCTTCTGTATACCTCTACATAATTGTATACACATGTGCTGTGCTATGCGTGTAACTGAAATTTGTCATCTTTCCCATTTTTCAAAAGAGAGTTTTTATAGCGCAAAAACTGTCTTTTGGTTCTAAACTTGTTGTGTATAAAGTTAAACGTTTTTGATTGAAGTCACATTGTTTTGTGTTTGGGCCATGTCTTGGGGAAGACATATGTTGATTTTAATGAGGGATGAATTAGAATTAATATAAGGTAACCCCATTCGTCAACTCTGTTGATAATACGTAAGTGCATTCAAAAGTCAACAGTTATTATCATTCTTGCATTTGAAAATGTTTAAAAAATTGAATGAATCACGGGGCGGCCCAGCAGGTGAGTGGTTAGCGTGTTGGCCTCTCAGTTCTGGAGTTCTGGGTTCGAATCCCGGTTTGTCCACCTGTGTGGAGTTTGTATGTTCTCCCTCGGCCTGCGTGGGTTTTCTCTGGGTACTCCGGTTTCCTTCCACATTACAAAAATATGCAGGCTGGTTGGACACTCTAATTTGCCCCTAGGTATAACTGTGAGCAATGTTCCCTCTAAGCTGCGCACCTGCGCAATTGTGCACTACTCTTGTGTTTTCCATGCACAGCAAACAAATGCAGCACATAAAATAAAATCCAACCTGAATTGTTAAAAAAATAAACACATTACAATTTTTTCTGTGCCATTTTGCAACGCAACTCAGAGTAGCAGCATGTCACTGACAAATGACAATAAACGGTAATTACGGATAAAACTATGACTAACACTGTGTTCAGTCAATGATATGATGCGGATCACGTCACGTGTGTTTACTTCTGCGGCATGAGTAAATGTTAATGACATTGATTGGCTGCATTATTTACGCATTATATGCAGGTGCCTGTCTTTTGCAGGTTAGCATATAGCTAACGGTTTGGTGGAGCTGCTGTTAAGCCTTTATCATGGCAAAACAAGCCAAAGTAAAAAAGAAATGCAGTTCTTTTAAGATGGAATGGCTGTCGGAGTATGTGCAAAGAGATGAACAAGCGGTGAAATTGGGTGAGAAAGGTCTCATCCGCAAAACATGCAGCAAAGCTAAATTTGTGAGTTTTCCGATTAAAAAATATTGCATATAAATGGAAGCTTGAGTTTCTCAAGGGACACATGCAGCAGAAAATTCATTTGAATGAGAAGTGAGAAGGACAGACGTGAAAAATAAGGTAAAGATTTGTGCATATTCTAGTGACATTTATTAAGATGTTTTATTCATAGATATTAATCATTATATTTTATTATGACTAGATAATTTATGGATAGTAGACATGCACCTGCTTATGGCATATGTGATACCGGTGTGTGCCCAAAGCGAGCATTTACGATACTGCTCACGCTGGTCCTCTGTGTGCTAAGGGAGGTTGTCTGTATGCCCAGACATGAAAAATTAGAGGGAACATTGAGTGTGGTAATGGTTGTTTGTCTCCTTGTGGCCTGCGATTGACTGGCACCAATTCAGAGTATCCACCGCTTTGTGCCCGAAGTCAGCTGGGATAGGCTCCGGCGACCCTTGTGAGGATAGAGCGGTTCAGAAAATGATTGAAATGAATGAATGAACTAATTAATCACCAGTTAACAATTGTCATGTATTCAAAGTATATTCTCACCGACCTGTAGCCCAATTGACATTATTCACAGTAATCATATATTCCTTTCTTTTATTATTCAAGTCTTGTATTTGTTACACACCCCAAATTTATCTTGAAACACAGTCTACTCACTACTACCCTCTAGTAGTCAGAACAGGTAAATGAAACACACCCACTTATAGTCAAAACGAATGTGCACTTTAGACTATGGGAGGCCTTATATATTGGAGTCAGAACACGAAAGTCTTTGTCTTTTCTCGCTTGTAAATAAACGATGTACTGAGAACTGACCTGGGATCCCGTTTCTTTTTTCCGTCTCTTAATCAAATAAATCCTCCAGGAGAAAAAAGAACACGTAAGTAAGTACGAGTTCGAAAAGAAACAAATGACAATAATTTGGTGACCGCCAAGCTGATGCCCTGGAGGTCCAGGACGAGCAACAAGGATCCTCTCTACAGACTCTTGGCTCGTCAAAATAAATAGGTAAGCAGATTTTAAATTCTGCACGATTTACACAAACATCCAAATTTTAGGAGAGTCTGTGGAGAACGATCTATAATTGCAGTCCTGGTAAATTAAGATTGATATTCATTGAATTGGTGCTTTTGTATCTTTTGTTGGAAGTTATTGAGCTCAGATTGAATACAAATTTGCAAATCAAGTAGCAGAAGTTGTGCCCTGCGTAAAGTTGCAAATCAAATAGCAGAAGTTGTTCCCTGTGTAAAGTTGCAAGTTAAATAGCAGAAGTTGTTCCCTTTGTAAAGTTGCAAATTAAATAGCAGAAGTTGTTCCCTGCGTAAAGTTGTACATAAAGTGGCAGATGTTTTTCCCTGTGCAAATTTGCAAATAAAATCACAGAAGTTGCTCCCTGCATAAAATTGTACATAAAGTCATAGAAGTTGTTCCCTGCGCAAATTGACAGACAAAATCGCAGAGGTTGTTCCCTGTGTAAATTTGTAAAAAAAAAAAAGTCGCCTAAGACCTTTGAAAGAGTAGACTCAGTTTTGAATTGATTTTATATAAATTACGGATCCAAATACAATACTAACAATCTGTATTTGTTTGTCTTATGTTTTGTGTATTAACAATACTACATTTTTATTAATAAATACGATAATATGTGCAGGACACTGCTGAGGACTTTCTACGACACTGTGGTGGCATCTACAGTGCTGTTTATGCAGTGCTTTGTTGGGGATGCGGGAGCACGGAGAGGGACAGGAACAGGCTGAATAAGCTGGTCAGGAGGGCCAGCTCTGTTCTGGGCTGTCCTTTGGACTCTGTGGAGGAAGTGGGAGAGCGGAGGATGCTGACCAGGATGATGTCCATCATGGACAGCACCTCCCACCCCCTGCACGAGTCTGTGGAGTCCCTCCGAAGCTCCTTTAGCAATAGACTGCGGCACCCTCATTGCAGGAAGGAGCGCTTCCGCAGATCCTTCCTCCCATCAGCTGTCAGGCTCTTTAACAAAAAAATGGCTGTGTTAAGACCTACCATATGCATGCATGTACATTTATGTGTATGTATGTATGTATATATGCGCTAAGCAACACGCTTATTTAATTATATATTTATTCATGTATTTATTTCTTGACCTACTTATTACCTATCTATTTATGTCTAAAATGCCTTTCCTATTCCTGCATCCTCACCCTCTTGCCACTGGAACAACGAAATTTCCCGAATACGGGATGAATAAAGTTATCCAATCCAATCCAATATACTAGCAGTTGGAGAAGTTGAGGGAAAATACAAGTGAATTATATTGGTGGAATAAATAAGTAAAGTGTAGGAAACAGAGGAGGGGGCAAAGGTAAATCATCTTTCAGCTTCTGCCTCACAGATATGATTTTGAAACTACGGTAATGGCCGCACTGCCCAAAAAAGATTAAAACCAAAATAGAAGGTCAACTTGGCAGTTTTACTACTGCAGAGGCGGGAAGGGCGCACGCACACAAGAGCATTGCGGCTACAGCAGAGAACGCTTACTATGTTACAAGTGTCAACAATATGGGCATAACATTCGCTCATGCGCCAATCCTCCAGAATTCCATTAAAAACTATGGTTCATGGACCCTACGTGGTTTGTAGTTGCAATATGAGACCATTGACGATAATCACAGTTTTTTTCTTCCTTAAAATTAGCATTGTTGGAAATTTTAATCTCTTTAATTATATTTGGTGATACAAAAATTTGAGACAAAGAGAAGAGAGATCAATGAAATTAAATACTTTGATCTAACAACAATGAAAAATTATTGATTGATGACTTTTGTCATACAAGATTTGAGTTAAAAAGCTAGAAAATGTATATTACGACAATATTGGAAAGGAATGTGGAGGGGAATGTTACAAAGATGCCTGGCCAACATGTTTGTGAACACTCCACACTATTTGAAATGCTTTCTATTCAGGTTTAATGAGTTGGCCTAGCAAAGAGCGTAGGCAGGGGATAAGACAATACCCACACATTGTTAAAGTATTAGCCAAAACAGCCATTGATATCACCTCGGTGAAGGCCAATTTTTTACATTTGCCAAAGGTCTTATCCCACCAGTCTGCCAAGGTGGACAGTTCCACTCCAGAGTGCCTCTTCGTTTCCGGTTCAGGGTCTGCAGGCCTTCAACGGCTCTGGTTAGGGACCCATTGGGGGACGTGTCGTTGAGTGCAACATTTTCAAACATTGCCTACACCCCCTACTCCACCAAGAGCACATCAACCGTCAGAAGCATATCAACCGCTTTGCGGTCCTGGAAAGCCATGAGACTGGTGGCTGCCAGCTGTTCCTTCATTGCAAATCCAATTTCTTTTTTTGGACACTGTAATGGATGTTGTTCACTCTCTTCATATTTTTATTTGGCGTAACCCAAAGAAAAATAGACTCCTGCTGCAATTTGGCAAACCAACCCAGAAGTCGGATCGCCATGCCTCGATGAGGCTCAACGTCGTCGAGAGAAGCCAGCCGCCACACCGAAATTCCCAGCAGCCAGTTGTATCTCCTCCAATCTAAAACATATACTGGTAAAAACAATGAAACCCAAGCACATAGTCCTGTTTCTTTTTTGACAGGAGTTATATAATTTATTTCCCCCACTTCACCACCATAAGCCAAAACGTGGAATCAGTGGCACAGTTTGTCTTGGACAATGGGCACACCATGTCTCATATACTGCACCCAGATTCAGACCAGGCCCTGTAAGCTTCAAACAGGTAAAGTTAGCACAGTGGAAAAATTGGCTTGTCATTCACTGCTTTCATAACAGGATAGACACTGTTTCAATATTTTTCCTTTTCTTTACAAGCAGGACACTTTTTTTTTTTTGTAAAAACACTTTCCCCAAAGAATGGTGATTGAGGGAGTTGTTATATCCGATCGCATTTTCCCTCGTCTGGTCATTTGTTTAACCCTTAGTAAGAATGTTTAGTCTCAATTGAAATGTTTTCACATTTTTTTGCATATGGAGACAATAAAACCAATATAAAAAGTTCCCTATGGTTTATGGCATTGCTCCCTGAGCAATAATCTTTCCAATCCATATTGGAGTGGTCGCCGTTTCGTTTTATTAGGTCAGAAAGTTTATCTTACCCGTCTCCTCAAAAGTTTAAACTGAGAGAACCTTCTTACAGTGCAAAAGGTGGATCCACATCCCCTCTCGGCGTGCTAGTCCTTCTTCTTTATACTGCAGGTTGAGCACCCAGGCTCCTGGCACCACCGTTGTTCCGGTCCGTTTCCTGTTGAGAATCACAGTCTCCTTCTGCTAACCCAAATTCAATCCGTTACCTTAAAGATTTTTCTTTTTATGTAGTCAGCCAGATTAGCCTCATCATCCAGTTCCAATCGTGGAGTGAATAATGGGGTTTTGTATGGTCTACTAAATAGGATTTCCATATGTTGTTGTCCAGTTGACCTCGTTATGTAGGCACAGTGATTTCATAACGAGATACTGAACCTTTTGTCAATCCAGCCAATAATTTTGTTAACACAATTTGGGTGCCATTATCACGATGACTCAATGGTTCTTTGGAATTTCAAATCGTGCACTGATATGCCGAGCACAGGTTAAGCATGCTCTGCAACCAACTTAACCCTATAAGTTGTGTAGTGGCACCAGTGGCGGGACGTCAGGGCCTTCAAGGCCTTCTCTGCTGGCCTAAGAAATATCTTAATCATATTATATTTTGTCCATCAATACTTATTATTCCAAATGGTCTGTTAGCTTCCTTTCATTGCTTTTCCCCCTGGTTGCACTGCTTCCAGATGTGTGTTTTCATATTGAAGCATTTAACCAATCACATTTCAGCCATTATTTGTTGCCAGATCAGATCTGCCTCAAAGCCTTCACAATCAGTTCTGCGGGGTCTGCTGCATTAAACTAGACTGTTGCTTTTAACCAATCAGATTTCGAGTTGGCAACCCCACAATGCTTTTTCATAGGCGTTAGCATTTTGCTGGCTGGGATATGTCATTGCTTTAACCAACTATGATTGGCTAGTAGGCGGGCCAAAGCCATAGATCACAAACTCCACCCACAATGGCCGACAGAAGCAAAAACAAATGGATTCTGTTTGCTCACAAAGCTATTTTCCAGACGGATTTTTCCAGAAAAAAATGGACATCATTAAGAAAGGGCGGTCAACTCCGAAGCTAGCAAGCCTGTTACAGCCGGGAAAATGGTGTGTGCGGCACTTTCAGTGCGCTAACTTAGCTGCACAGGCAAATAGTATATTGTTGTGTTCATTTAAAGCCATTTTCAAAACGGACTATGCCGTAAATATGACAGGACAGGCTCGACTTTCATCATTAGCTTCGATGGCGATACGAAAGAAGGAAGAAAGAAAGGAGGATGGATATTGTGTACAGTTAAAAATAATTTTTGATGAGTATAATATGGCTATATTCCTAAATAATATTTCAATTGTGGGCCCGGTTTTGATATCTGAAAAGCTCCAGTGTTTGTATTTAATCACTAAATGCTGGTAGGATGTGGATTTTACCCCAGTTTAATTTTTGCCGTTTCGCCATTGACGTCCATCGCTGTCTTTTCCCAAGGAAATCACCCCCCTGGCCTGGTTGCAGTGGCGGAACGTCAGGGCCTTCAAGGCCTTCTTTGCTGGCCTAAGAAATATCTGAATCATATTATATTTTGTCCATCAATACGTACTTATTATTCCAAATGGTCTGTTAGCTTCCTTTCATTGCTTTTCCCCCTGGTTGCACTGCTTCCAGATGTGTGTTTTCATATTGAAGCATTTAACCAATCACATTTCAGCCATTATTTGTTGCCAGATCAGATCTGCCTCAAAGCCTGCACAATCAGTTCGTGCGGGCTCTGCTGCATTAAACTAGACTGTTGCTTTTAAACAATCAGATTTGAGTTGGCAACCCCACAATGATTTTTCATAGGCGTTAGCATTTTGCTGGCTGGGACATGTCATTGCTTTCACAAACTGTGATTGGCTAGTAGGCGGGCCAAAGCAGTACCGAGGCAGCCGAGATATCAAACTCCACCCACTATGGCCGACAGAAGCAAAAACATATAGATTCTGTTTGCTCACAAAGCTATTTTCCAGACGGACTTTTCCAGGAAAAAAATGGACATCATTAAGAAAGGGCGGTCAACTCCGAAGCTAGCAAGCCTGTTACAGCCGGGAAAATGGTGTGTGGGGCACTTTCAGCGCGCTAACTTAGCTCCACAAGCAAATAGTATATTGTTGTGTTGATTTAATGCCATTTTCAAAACGGACTATGCCGGAAATATGACAGGACAGGCTCGACTTTCATCATTAGCTTCGATGGCGATAGGTAGGAAAGAAGGAAGAAAGAAAGGAGGATGGATATTGTGTAAAAAGGATTTTTGGTGAGTAAAATTACAAATATGGCTATATTCCTAAATAATATTTCAATTGTGGGCCAAGTTCTGATATCTGAAAAGCTCCAGTGTTTGTATTTAAGCTCCAGTGTTTGTATTTAATCACAAAATGCTGCTAGGAAGTGGATTTTACCCCAGTTTAATTTTTGGCGTTTCACCATTGACGTCCATCGCTGTCTTTTCCCGGGAAAAACCCCATTTTTGTGCATTGATTTATTGATTATTTTTAATGTATCGCAACTCTAGCTGCAGTAGAGGTTTTATAGCCATAAAATAGTTTTTGAGAGTTGGATTGATACGTTGAAGGCGCTACGAGAAAATGCACCGACCGCCACTGAGTGGCACCGTACCAAGGCCACCACCCCCCCTGTCGAGACATAGGACTTCCCATGACTGCAGCCAGCTTTGTTAAAAACAACTCACCCAATTAAGCTGATGTACCAATTTGTTATTTTTTTTTTTTTCAATGCTCCCAAATTTTCCATTTCGCAGAGCAGATTATTTGTTTCTCCATGTTAAGTTTCACATGTGGAGTACTGCTCCTGCATTTTCATCAAAAAAATTCATTTGACGAAATAATTTTTTTCTTTTTTTTTCATAATTTGTCGCCGCCATCCCTGAAAAGGCTTATTGGCGATTTCAGAAATCAATTTCAAATTTCCAAATCCTTTTCCAACTCTGATTGATAGATTATATATCTTGGTGACCAGCCAATCAAAAACACAAGAAGACAGACAAACATTCACGCTGACACTCATAATCAGGGGAATTTAGAGTGTTCAACCAGTCTAGCATCCATAATTTTGGTTTGTGGGAGTAAACTGGAGTACCCGGAGAAAACCCACGAATTCTCGAGGACACCATGAATGCTCCACACTCTGGAAGGTCTGGATCCACCCAGCTTTCATTAGTAGATCTTAGAACCGTAAGGTTGATGCACTAATCACTAGTCTTTCTATTTGGGTCGTTTACCCATACATCAGTGGCCCATAATTTTTTATCACAGGTGGAAACCATCATCCCCAGAGGGGCTTCTTGGTAGTTCACCCCCTTTTGCTGTCCTATCAGCAATAATCATTCCCGAAGGAAATAGGTAATTAACGTATTAGATATGCGCGCTACACATCTACCAACAGAAATTTGTTTTGGAAGTTCAATTGCCGCCGTTCGACGCCCTAGTCAGTCAGCATGAGCGACTGCCGTGCGAGTGGCTGTGATTAACTCTCTGGTTGCCAATAATGCAATAAAGGAAGAACTGTGACACATTGAAACACACATGCACCCCCACACAAATATATTAACCGTTTGTAAAAAAAAATACCTCCATGTTTTGCATTACGTTATACACTTCCGTTAATGCTATCAGTTTAGCTGTTTGTACGTAGAATTGAGGTGGCAATAGATTTGCCTCTAGTTTTTTTTTGGTAGCCGTCAATGTATCTCGTATTACGTTCGAGTTTTGCCCATTCCATTTATTCCAAGACAAACCATCTACTTAAAGCATTACTCAGAGGTTGATATTTCATAATTTGGAAGTGCTATTTTTTACCATAATTCCAGCACTTGTTTTATACCATGAAAGCCCCCACCAGATTTTGGGCTTCCAGTGCCAAATAGAGCCTATTTCCAAATTTCCCTCGAATTTGTTTTAGATATGGGATTCACATTCCCCAAATATTCCAGAACTCATGCGTCAACGCATTTTGTCAAACCCAAAGCGATAAAAATAATCTGTTTCTTAGCCAGATTTTGGAGCTTAGAGAATTGTCCATTTCCCACTTATCTAAGATTGTCCTTGCCAATCGTTATCTCTGTAACATTTAGGTGCATTAACCCCATAATTGCAATGCTGTAAGTTTTACGCCAAAGTTCTCTTAATTTGTATGCCTTTAAAGCAATAGAAAGCAACCTCATTTGTTTTTTTATCAATTGTTTAATGCTTATGCAATCCGTAATATCCTAATAGTCATCAATATGACCCACGCCAAAGCATATTTCACCTGCTCAGGACAAAACAGGGAATGTCTTCCGTGCACTGAAAACACTCCATGCCCCTTCAGTCCTTGGGAAATTATGCCCCTCCTAAATCAATTATTTTATCTAAACCAGCCAGGTACAATTTTTCTAATTATTTGGATGAATGCCATTTCTGCATTGTTATTTTCATGTGTGATATCATTAACAACCAAATAATTCTTAATACTTAAGACCTAATTCGCAAATCACCCCATACGATGTTTACTTAAGATAAGAGCTATTTTCCGTAGCTCACTTTTACCACAATTAAAACCTACAATAATTAAATTAGAGAAAATAACCTTCTACTAGGCATTTCCTATTTACAAATTTCAGTGTTTAATAAAGGACCCACAAATTGTCACCAATATGCCATAATACTGTAAATTTTCTCATCCCTTTTTCTCTAACCAGCTAATCTCTTATGTTAAAGTATTTTGAACAAACCCACCATTCAAAAACAGTATTAATAATCTTTTATCCTCCAAAAGCTAGTTTTCTTTAATTAAGAGCCCTTCGAAATCAACAAATTGGTCAAAAATGGCTATCTTGCTCTATTCCCAATTTCAAAGTCAAACAAACCAATCTTTTACCAAACAGATTGTCTATCACCTTGAAAGACATTTTTGTTTAAAATCTGAAAAATGCGGAAGTAACCGCAGAACCCTGCATTTCCTGCAGACCGTCTTGCTCTTATTCTGAAATATTTAACAGAAGCGCTCTCTTAGCCTCCCCAGCGAGTTATCATGTTTGAAATTTCGCTTTTTAGCTGTGAATATTGCATTTTAGAGAAGACCACCATTAGTCCATAATAAGCTAAATTAATTCCCCATCCGGTATCCAACCATTTCACAATTTTTGCTGAGACCTCATAATTTTAAAATATGCTGCAAACACAACTTTATCCCATAGCAAAAACCATTTTTGGCACACACAAGTTTGCTTCAACAACCCCAAGGGCCAATTGATGTAATATCTTCACGGAAGGGGTCCTCAAATTTTTTAGTCGCGTGTGCGGGTCGGGCACACAAGGTGCTCGTTGAATGACTGCATATAATCAAGCTATGTTTCTAACTCCGTCCAATCGGTCCTCCCGCGGGCCGCATTTACAAAGTCGGCCGGAGTGGCCCGTGCTAATTTTTTCTCATGGGCCTTATCCGGCCCCTCAGTCATTTTGATCCACATTTCCTTTTGGAGGGAGTTCATGTGAACAATACTCTCCCGCGTCGCAATCAAATCAGCAGCCACAGCTAACAGGGCGCTTCCCACCGCAGTCGGCGCATTATTTGGCAAGTCTGGAGTATAATAAAAACGCAGGTTGGCAACAATGCAAAACATTTAATTGGCCGTTTTGAATTTCTTTTCGTCTTTTAACCACCATATTCCTGCTAGCAGACAGGATCAAAACCAGGCCAAGCTGCAATAGGCCATCTCATCCCAGTACCTTGACAGTATATTCAGGTGCGACTAACACAGACATTTTACACGTCTCCCCATTCGGATCTCTTATCCAAACCGGAACTGTTTCCGAAACGGTGGTATCTTGACCACCTGCCGTTGTCACAAAGACCCTCCGCTTTGTACGTCTAGCACCTGGAATATCCATTTTGATTGCAGTTTTACAAGCCCTAGTATCACACAAAAAATTCCATTTGAAGTCTTTTCACGAAAAATGTGATCTCAGGTTTAACCAAATCAAATGCCAGTATTTCCATTAAATTTAGCTCAACATCTCCATGTTTAAAGTCTTCATTCAATTCATTTTGAGCAGGCATGCCGGCTAGCCATGCCGATTGGGCCTTGTTTTTAGAAGCCTTCTTGTTTGGACAATCACGTGATATATGCTCCAATTCTCCACAAACCCAGCACGCAGCATTTTTGAAAACTCGATTTCTGTTTAATTTCCTCATTTCTTTTCTCCCAATCTCTTGGCTAACATCCCTATGCTCTCGCCACCTATCTTGGTAAAATAATTCTCCTTCAGTCGAGGAGGCCCCGCTATTCTTTTTATTTATTTTTTACATCCTGGACCCGTCTCATTGTCTTCTTTTCTGCGGAACAAAATAGCATGCTTTGCTTTTCCAGCCGTCTCGCTCTTATCAACATGCTCATTCACTCCGCTCAAATTTCTTTGCATTTCCATTGCAACGTTTTTTGCCATAAAGAACCAATAATTGGTATCATCATATCCATCCTTCTACATTTTATATAGATTACCCCTACGCTTAGTGCATATTTTATCCTACAGGTCTACTATTTTATGCATATTAAGCTGGCCAGCAAACCCTTATTTGTTTATCCATAAGTTTAGGTGTTTAATCCTTGAACGCTTTGATTTTCAACAAATTTCCAATCTTTACACGGCAGACGCTGTTTTGGATCGTCTTCACTAGCCGCCTTATTATTCGAGCTCCCCATTTTGAAGTGAGTTGGTGTGCAATTGGGTAGTAATTTTCTTTTCTTTTTTCTTCCGCCTCCATTTGTTTTCATTAGGTTATCACTACACACGCAACACACAAGTATACCCTCCCGCTCCTGGTATACTTTTGGAGTTTAAGTACCTACCGGCCCACAGTACAGGACACCGACACCCTAAGTTTTATAGACTCATGCTCTGTCTCTCACCTGTTAGGGACTAGTATTCACAGGGTTTTATCGTCGCCGTCCCCAGGATGCGAGTCCACTTCTCGAAATGGACCTTCACATGCAATGCTCTTTTTTAAACATTTGGAGCCACCATCACAACATGCAAACATTCATGTAGGCTTACCAGAGATGCCTTCAGATGTCTCTTTTAGCAGGATGGGTCTTCAACCGTCGTGAATCCAGGCGCTCCGCCGAAAATCCTGCCCGCAAAGGGTTTTAGATGCCGTGGGCACGGTCTTTCCCAGATGTCGACCAAGCGCCCGGACTCTTCCGGCATGTTGACTCCCAGGCTCGTAGGACCAATAATGATAGGTTCACCAATAGGTATTCCCAAATGCACGCACAAATAAAAGAGACAGGAGACTAGAAGTCGATAGTCAAGGACCTGAGTTTCAAATAGGTTTAGTTCTCAAAACAAATGAAGGTCCACCGGATCGTCTCCATATTCCAGCTGTCCAAGAGGCGTGTTGTTTAGGCTAACTCAGGAGCAAGCATTTACACCAGGGGTCACCAAACTACGGCCCGCCGGCACATTTGGACCGGCCCTCTGAACAATACCAGAGACGCTATCGGATGTATTATTATTATTTTTTTTTAATGCAGCCCGCCGGCACATTTGGACCGGCCCCCTGAACAATACCAGAGACACTATCTGATTTTTTTTCCTATTTGGCCTTGAAGACTGGGACGTTTTAATCTTGTGTTTGGTTCATTGCACCCCTGCTGAGCCCACAAATCATCCCAGTGAAGCGGGGCTTCGCATTGCTTCTTTGGTGACACGCGCGGGGAGAGTGTTTCCCTTTGATGCAGGCTGGCACGTCCACCGTTGCATGCACGAGCAGTGTTACCGAGACATCTGGACGATCGCAGGTGAGGGCGGAGCCCTGGGACCATCGCGGACTATTCACGCATATAAAAACTGCAACCTGTTTGAGAACGGAATAATGGCGAAAAAGTTAGGTGAGAGAAAAATTGATTCAGAATGCAGGGTATTTAACCTGGAGTGGACAAACGATTATTTTTTTGTTCAATGCAAAGAAAAGGCTGTTTGTCTCATTTGTCAAGAGACGGTGGCGGTATTCAAAGAATACAATCTTTGCCGACACTATGAATCCCGTCACAAAGACAAGTACGATAGCTTGCAAGGCCAAATACGAGCAGACAAACTCTCAAAGCGAAAAAGTGGACTACTATCTTAGCAGAACCAGGCATCCGTTCGGGCCAGCTTTTGGGTTGCTAAATTGATAGCAAGCAGCGGTAAGCCTTTCACTGACGGAGAGTTTGTTAAGAAATGTATGGCTACTGTCGCGGAGGAGGTGTGTCCCGAGAAGAAAGATGCATTTAATGCCGTAAGTCTGTCGGTGAGTACAATGACCAGACGCGTTGAAGAAATCGGGAGTAATGTATATGCCCAGCTGCAGCAGAAGACGAAATAATTTGACTTTTTTTCATTAGCACTGGATGAAAGCACGGACGTGCAAGACACAGCGCAACTGCGCATTTTTATTCGTGGAGTTAGCGCAAACTTTGAGATTTGCGAGGATCTGGCAGCCCTCCAAAGTCTCAAAGGGACTACAACGGGAGAGGATATTTTTGACAAAGTGTGCCAAACCATGGAGAAGTTGGACCTGGACTGGTCAAAGCTAGCTAGCATCACGACTGACGGGGCTCCTAGCATGGTGGCCGAAACTCGCGGTCTAATAATGGGACGCATGAACCGGGAGTTGGAAAAAAGGGGTCTCACCGCCCCGCTACGAGTCCACTGCCAAATTCACCAGCAAGCACTGTGCTGCAAAATGTTGACGTGGGATTCTGTAATGACGGTTGTGGTGTCGTGCATAAACTTCAGAGCAAAGGGAGAAGATTGTGCATGGCACAACAGAAAGTTAATGTTCCATGGCTTTTTTTCTATGAAGAACCCAGAGAGAGTTATTTAGTTATTATTTATTTCATAAATAGTGTTATTTATTTCCTGTTTTTTCTGTGAAGAACTCAGAGAGGGTTATTTAGTTATTATTTATTTCATTAATAGTGTTATTATATGTTTCCTGACTTTTTTTCTGTAAAGAACCTGGAAAGGGTTATTTGGTTATGTGTGGCTTTCTGAAAAACAATAAATAAAAATTAAGCTCCCCTACGATCGTCACACTTTTTCTGTTACAAACTGACACCGGCCCCCCATCAGAGAAGGGAAAAGTTATGTGGCCCTCACAGGAAAAAGTTTGGGGACCCCTGATTTACACGGTTGTAAGCAGATGTACTCTTTCTAATGTCAATAAGCTAAGTGAAGCAAAGCGTTCTTCATTGCAAGCAAATATATAATATAACCCTAACATTCTAAGTAAAGCAAAGCATTCTTCATTGCAAGCAACTATATAATAATGTAAGACTAATAACCCTAACATTGTGTTATCGATATGGTCAAAAGGATGTTACTGTTTTTTCTGTGTTATAATGATTTCTTACAGTACATGTTTTAGGAATTTTAAGGCAGCTGTTGTTTGGAGATCTCCAGGTGGTAAGATCTTTATATGATGAAATTGGCTGACTAAATTCAGATTAATTTAATGTGCTTTGAACTTTTCCTCATGGGGTTAGCCCCACCAATTGACAACTGTTGATTCAGTGTACAGGACGAAAGGCTACGAGAAGGAGTTGAGAATGGCTGAAAGCGTCGTATCCGAGTGAGTGGAGACTGTCACACCTGACATTCACGGTCGAGCATATTGCGTCACCTGATAGAACAATCAGGAACTTGGCTCCCGCCACTAGCCCAAAATGTCCTCTCACAACAGTCTCCATAGGAGAGGACAGCCCCTATCTCAGATTCTTTTAAAATTGTATAGAGCATTGGACAACAACAAAAAAGACTATTCCGCCTGGAGAATCTTAAACAAGTGATGATAATGATAACAAATAAATCTATTGAGAATTAAAGTGAACAGCAAGGAATATAACTATAGTATAATTGGGATACGGCACTCGTGTTAAAATATAACTAACAAAGACTGCTATGTTTGACTTCACTTTTGTGTTTGCTTATGACCATGTCTGACATGTTTAAAGCCTACATTTTAAATCAGTTGTTAACTCCTTACTCTCAAGGCTCCGAGGAGTGAAGGATCTTTCTTTTCACAGTTATACGTCCCTCTGATAAGGAGTGCAGCTGGCTTCTTTTCTTTGGGGGAGCAGTTTGCCTCAGCTGATTTATGGCTAAGCCGGTCTGGCTCCGAAATTTCCTCCCTCATTTTATTATTTTTTCCCAATGTTGATATTGGCCTTTAAAACACTGTCTCTATTCAACTGTGAATGTCCCACGCTGTTAAATTCTACCGTAGGCACTATTGGTTACTCATTTATACAACACTAACAGGGCGGCCAGGTGGCGCGAGTGGTTAGCGCGTCGGCCTCACAGTTCTGGGGTTCTGGGTTCAAATATAGGTCATGTCCATCTGTGTGGAGTTTGTGTTTCCTCCGGGTACTCCAGTTTCCTCCCATATTCCAAAAACTTGAACGGTAGGCTGATTGGACACTCTAAATTGCCACTAGGCATGGGTGTGAGTGTGAATGGTTGTCCGTCTCCTTGTGCCCTGCGATCGGCTGGCCACATATTCAGGGTGTCCCCCACCTGTGGCCCGGAGACAGCTGGGATAGGCTCCAGCACCCTCCGCGACCCTAATGAGGATAAAGCGGTTCCGAAAATGAGATGAGCCGAGTCAAAATTAACATTGCTTTTTTAACACTCTTGGAAAATGGAGTAAGTCTGAGGAATGTGATCAATTTATACTAATCAATGTTGTAGTATGTACTTTCATTCCCAATAACACAGCTCCTGTTGGTAAAGTTACTGTTGTTTTAAAATACCTTAAAGATTTGGATGCACAATTAAAAGTACAATCAGGTGTTGATTCTACGATTTCTGACTGGTTAGCGAGTGTTTTTAGTAAGTGGAAAAAAATTGTAGCTTCTGCATTGACTTATCTTATTACCCTATTTTCCTTATTCTCACTTTTTATTTGTTGTATTGTCCAAAATGCGAAAGCTATGATTAGGAGATTTATTTTTAGTGTCATGAAGCCATCTACTACCCAATTACTTACTGTGTGATCGTCCCATTCTATGCCCTCCGCTACATGGTCATTTTGATGATGTTCTAATGGAAGTTTATGAAACAATGCCTGTGACTCATGGCTAATTTTCCTTAGCGTTAAAAAAAATGACTATACTTATTTTTTGTTTTTTGAAATATATCCTGCACAGGTGCCTTCATTTTGTTCTCACATAATAGCTTTAGAATATTGTTGCTTTTAAGTGTGGACTTTTGTTACATGTTGGACTCCCTGCTTTGGACTGATGGAGCCAGGGACTGTCGTCTGTAGGAGATTGGAGGAGTTGCGGGAAGAGCCTCAACTGCAGACGATCCAGCCGAAGAGGATTTGATTTTTATATTTTATTTCTAGTTTTTTGTTACTATATATCAAAGTAGTATATGCGGTATGTTTTTTTTTCTTTTGCGTTTATGTCAAAATTGCAAAAGTTTTTTTTTACCATACTGAGGGCTTACATATGTTAGTTTTTACTTGATTAATTGTTTTGTTACATAGCTTCGCTATGTCAGGTGACCTGAGAAGCTCATGGCATGATGACAGTTCCTACACTCCAATCGACGTTTGGGCAAGTGGCCAGCTATTAGCGGATCCTGATACCGCTTGATTCTGTTTTGCTCCGAAAGCCATCCTATAAGTGTACAGCAAATTATTTTTTTTTTGGTTGTCAAGCCATCGTTTATATGTCATATATATTCAAAGTATATTCTCACCGACCTATAGCCCAATTTACATTATTCACAGTAATGATATACGTACAGTGGTACCTCGAGATACGAGCTTAATGCGTTCCAGGACTGAGCTCGTATGTCGATTTACTGGTATCTCAAATGAACGTTTTCCATAGAAATGAAGTAAAAACAGATTAATTCATTCCAACCCTCTGAAAAAACACCAAAAACAGGATATTGGATTGGAAATACATTTTTATTTGTTCGAATTCGCCATCTATTAACAGAGTAACAAATAACTAGTGGTTATAAAGCTTAATAGTACTAAAATTAGACGGATTTCGCGGAGAGAGAGAGAGAGGGGGGAGAAAGAGAGACTTTTTGCACGGCAACGCGCTCGTAACATAACATAAACAAATTTAAATGAACTTGGATTACGATACAGACACGCAAAAATAAATGTAATCTACTTTTACACTAAACTTGATTCTAATTTTGTTTTACCTTTTTATACCTTTCTTCTCCCTGATTGGCTCTATTTGCGCCGCCTCCACCCTGACTTTCAGCTGCACCTAAAAGGAACCTATCGAGGGTTGTTTGCTTTTGTCTTCCCTTCAAAATATTCCCAAAATGATGCACACAAATGTCCTCACAATAGGATAACGCACGACCACTTGCAAACGAGAAGTAGTATATACTCCTTTCGTATTATCGAGCAAGCTCCTCCATTCTGCACTGACTAACAGGGGAAAAAAACTGAAAAAATGCAACGCTCCACCCAGTGCACGTAGAGACATTACACAAGGGAGTTGCGACGGGAAAGACAGTGCTCATAATGTTGTTATGAGCAGCCTCTTGCATCCGCTGTATGCTCATCAGTGGCGGGCCGTCAGGGCCTTCAAGGCCTTCTTTGCTGGCCTAAGAAATATCTGAATCATATTATATTTTGTCCATCAATACTTATTATTCCAAATGGTCTGTTAGCTTCCTTTCATTGCTTTTCCCCTGGTTGCACTGCTTCCAGATGTGTGTTTTCATATTGAAGCATTTAACCAATCACATTTCAGCCATTATTTGTTGCCAGATCAGATCTGCCTCAAAGCCTTCACAATCAGTTATGCGGGGTCTGCTGCATTAAACTAGATTGTTGCTTTTAACCAATCAGATTTCGAGTTGGCAACCCCACAATGATTTTTCATAGGCGTTAGCATTTTGCTGGCTGGGATATGTCATTGCTTTAACCAACTATGATTGGCTAGTAGGTGGGCCAAAGCAGTACCCGAGGCAGCCGAGATCGCAAACTCCACCCACAATGGCCGACAGAAGCAAAAACAAATGGATTCTGTTTGCTCACAAAGCTATTTTCCAGACTGACTTTTCCGGAAAAAAATGGACATCATTAAGAAAGGGCGGTCAACTCCGAAGCTAGCAAGCCTGTTACACCCGGGAAAATGGTGTGTGCGGGACTTTCAGTGCGCTAACTTAGCTGCACCACCAAATCTACTTTCAGCATTAGCTTCGATGGCGATATAAAAGAAGGAAGGAAGAAAGGAGGATGGATATTGTGTACAGTTAAAAAGGATTTTTGGTGAGTAAAATATGGCTATATTCCTAAATAATATTTCAATTTTGGGCCCGGTTCTGATATCTAAAAAGCTCCAGTGTTTGTATTTAATCACTAAATGCTGCTAGGAAGTGGACTCTGTACTTTCTTACATAAAAAACTGCATCGACAACGTCACTATAGATAAACGAATACGGGTTTTTCCTAACCAAAAACCCTGGATGACCAATGAGACACAGGCACTCATCAAATGCCGTAATTCCGCCTTTAGATCAGGGGACAAGATAAAATATAGCGCTGCCAGAGCTGAGCTGAAAAGAGGCATTAAAAAGGCCAAGGCAGCATATACCAAAAAAATTGAGGAGCACTTCACAGAAAATAACCCAAAGAAGATGTGGCAAGGAATACGACATATTACCAACTACAATAACAATAATATGTCTGTTAATGCAGATGCCTCACTAGCGGAGAATTTGAACCATTTCTTTGCCCGCTTTGAGACTGACAAATCAGATCCAGTCTCAACACCCCCACCACCACCCTGCAGCAATACACTGACATTCTGGGAACAGGAAGTGAGACTGGTAATGCGGTCTGTGAACACCAGGAAGGCGGCGGGCCCAGACGGAGTACCTGGGAAGGTGCTCAAAGCCTGTGCTGACCAGCTGGCTGGAGTCTTCACAAATATTTTCAATTGTTCCCTGCAACTATCCATCATTCCATCTTGTCTGAAATCTGCCACCATCATCCCTGTCCCCAAAAAGCCAACCATTGGCAGCATGAATGATTATAGGCCTGTTGCCCTCACGCCTGTGATCATGAAGTGCTTTGAAAAGTTGGTAGCCCGTCATATCAGGAATACAATCTCTCCCTCAATTGACCCTCACCAGTTTGCTTATAGAGCAAACAGGTCCACTGATGATGCTATTGCCATTGCTCTTCATACAGCACTGAGCCATCTGGAACACCCTGGGAACTACGTGAGGATGCTCTTCATTGACTACAGCTCAGCCTTCAATACCATAAAACCGGACATTCTGACTGACAAACTCTCCCACCTTGGACTATCCTCTTCAATCTGCTGCTGGATAAAGGACTTCTTGACCAACCGACCACAGACTGTTAGACTTGGTCCCCACCTCTCTTCCTCCATTACACTAAGCACTGGCTCCCCTCAAGGCTGTGTACTGAGTCCTCTTCTGTACTCCCTGTACACCTACGACTGTACACCCACCCACCAGTCTAACGCCATCATCAAATTCGCTGACGACACCACTGTGGTCGGACTCATCTCAGGAGGGGATGAGTCGGCTTACAGAGATGAGGTCAACAATTTGTCTTCGTGGTGCTCGGTGAACAATCTCACACTGAACACCACGAAAACTAAAGAAATAATCTTGGACTTTCGCAAACACGGCACAGAGCTGGCCCCACTCCTCATAAATGGAGTATGTGTAGACAGGGTCCAGTCCTTTAAATTCCTGGGGGTCCACGTCACGGACAAGCTCTCATGGTCTACAAACACCACGGCAGTGGTGAAGAAGGCTCAGACACGACTCCATTTCCTCAGGGTACTTAGGAAGAACAACTTGGGCTCCAATCTTCTGAGAACCTTCTATAGAACCACTGTAGAGAGCATCCTGGCGTACGGCATCACAGTGTGGTACGCTGGAAGCACGGCGGCAGACAAAAAGGCCATGCAGAAAGTGATTAACACTGCCCAGAGGATTGTCGGCTGCTCTCTGCCCTCACTTGAAGACATTGCCAGCCCGCGTTACCTCAGCAGAGCCAAGAACATCATAGGGGACCCTTACCACCCTGGTCACAATCTGTTCCAGCTGCTGCCCTCTGGCAGACGCTATAGGTCCCACAAAGCTCGGACAAATAGGCTTAAGGACAGTTTTTTCCCCACATCCATCAGACATCTAAACTCGCGCTAACATACCACACATTCCCTTCTGCGGCATATGAATAGATGTTTGGTTGGTGATCTGCCTCCTACTAGCTGACTTGAAGGAAGGTAAGTGGCAGACAGTGTGCGGTAATCGAGAGGTAAGCGACCTGTATCCACAACAGCGGAATGACAAATTACTAGTCCGTAACTTACACTTATTTAGGTCTTTTGCCGATTAAACGTAGCTTATGGAGAAGCACCATCAATTTCGTCACACGCAGTTTCTGCGTGTGATGACAAGTAGGCTTTTGTGTTGTGGTAATGACGACATGGCCTATGTCCGATTATTATTATTATTATTATTACTTTACCCCAGTTTAATTTTTGCCATTTCGCCATTGACGTCCATCGCTGTTTTTTCCTGGGGAAATCACCCCCCTGGCCCGGTTGTAATGTCTCAAAAGCTCCAGTAATTGTATTCAATCAATAAATGCTGCTAGGAAGTGGATTTCACCCCATTTTAGTGCAATTTTTGCCGTTTCGCGTATGGACGTATCGACGTTCATCGCTGTCTTTTTCCTGGGGAAATGATACTCCGGGCCCGGTTCTGATGTCTAAAAAGCTCCATTATTTGTATTTAATCAATAAATGCTGTTTTTGGCTGGATTTTACCCCATTTTCAGGCAATGTTTGCCCGTACGCCATTGACGTTCATCGCTGTCTTTTCCCGGGAAAATCGCCCCCCTGGCCTGGTTTTAATGTGTGAAAAGCTCCAGTATTTGGATTTAATCATGAAATGCTGCTAGGAAGTGGATTTTATCCCCATTTTTGTGCATTGATTTATTGATTATTTTTGTGTCGCAGCTCTAGCTGCAGTAGAGGTTTTATAGCCATAAAATAGTTTTTGAGGGTTGGATTGATGCGTTGAAGGTGCTACGAGAAAATACACCGACCGCCACTGATGCTGATATGAAAATTTGTCTCATATCTCAAGATAAATATTTGCTCGAAATTTTAATCGTATGTCAAATTGCTCGTATGTCGGGTCACTTATATGTCGAGGCAGTGTATTCCTTTCATGTATTATTCACGTCTTGTATATTTGTTACACACCCCACATTTATCTTGAAACACAGTCTACTCACTACTACACTCTAGTGGTCAAAATAGGTAAACGAAACACACCCACTCATATTCAAAAGATAACGCCCACTTTAGACTATGGGAGGCCTTATATAGAGAACTTACCTGGGATCCCGTTTCTATTTTCCGTATCTTAATCAAATAAATCCTCCAGGACAAAAAAGAACACGTAGCGTTGTATACGAGGTCGAAAGGAAACAAACGCCAATACAATGGAACCATGAGATTAACCGATGAAAATAGTTGATTATAAAGTATGGTTTCAGCATCGACTACAATAAATGTTGTCGATCGTAATTTTTTTCTCTCTCACCAAAATTAGATGACGTTATCTTAAACTGTATTGACGGTGGTGACGTGTGAAAGTGCAAAGGACATCTTCCGGTGAAGCTATAGTACGAGCAATGGCGGACACGTGTGGTCAAGTAATTTTGGGTTCCGGGCTCACAGTCTTATCTCATCCTTTGATGTACATTAAAGTATTGGTTCAGGTAAGCGGTTCTAATTCTGCTCAGATGAACATCGCTGGGAATATTTTATCTTTGTATACACAATGATGATCAGAATTGTTTCTCATGTATGCTCTCTGGTTAACTCAAATAGATGACCTTTTTATTTTAGAGACTTGTCTAAGCAATAAAGGAAAATACATTTATTTTAGTTTGTTCTTTAACTACTATATCATGCTATATTTATGCCATGACTAAGACCGCAAATGATTACGGCTACTCCGCCGCGACTAATCTTGACAGTCCGTAGGGCGTAGAGTGTCCGTTTTGACCTCAACTTTTCTTGGCAACTGAGAGCGTGTTATGTAAGGTATGGTACCAGTTTAATTTCAAATGTACTCCCATTTTTAGGGAATCAATAATTTGCATTTCTCATCAAGACGTCGGTCAGTTTACAGAACTAGCAGTTGTCTTCAATACGGAGACATAATGACACCAAGATCATTTTTTACAGAAGCAAAATTATGAACGTTGCCATTTTTTTACAGAAACAAAACGTTGCGATTGTATGCGTGTGTGCGCATGTGTATGCGTGTGCGTGCGAGAGTATATATATTTGTGTACAGTGGTACCTCGAGATATGAGCTTAATTCGTTCCGGGACTGAGCTCGTATGTCGATTTTCTCGTAACTCAAACGAACGTTTGACATTGAAATGAACAAAAAACGAATTACCGTATTTTCACGACAATATGGCGCACCGCATTTAAAGGCGCAGTCTCAGTAACAAGTGCTATTTCTGTATTTCACACGCACACGAGGCACACCGCACTAATACATGCAGCCAGGCATGGCAAAACATACACCAGCTTAAACATACGGACGCGCTAAAAACATGTTTTTAAAAAGGCAATGGAAGCAAAACTGAGTTCGGTTGTACTTTATTTAGCTATTTTACAATGTACTTGCGTTGTTTGATCAATCATCACCCACAAATCCATCAAAGTCCTAATTTTCTGTGTCCGAATTGAACAATTGTGCAAATGATTCATCAAAAATGCCAGGTTCCCTCTCTTTGTTGTCAGAGTCACTCACATTGCCATGTTGCTCCACAGAAATGATACCAGCTTAAAGCTCAAACAACAGTGCAAGCAGACACGTTAGTCCAAGCGGCCACAATCCATTCGCAAATAGTGGCGTAACTAGCCCGGTGCTGCCTCCTCTTCGTAAAGCTGTTTGTCACCTATCATCCATTGTTCACATGCCGCTCGCAACTTTGCTTTGAACGCCCGGTTGATGCCGATGTCCAGCGGTTGGAGTTCTTTAGTTAAGCCTCCGGGAATGACGGCAAGCTCAGAGTTCATTTTCCTGACTTGTTTTTTCACCGCTGCTGTGAGATTGGCACGCATGGAGTCACAAATCAAAAGTGACGGCGAGCCATCCGGTCTCTTAACATACACCTCTCTCATTTTCTCCTTGTCCATCCAGCCCTTTTGGTTTGCCTTCGCGATGACGCTGGCTGGAAACTTTTCTTTCGGCAGCGTCTTTCGCTTAAAAATCACCATCGGTGGCAGTTTCTGTCCATTAGCATGGCCACCAAGAACGACAGTAAAAGTGTCTTCTAAACACACCCCCTCCGCATGCCTGACCCCACCCACGTCCGTCTTTTCTCTATATAAAAAGCGTGTCGGCCGGAAGTGCTCTCAGTCAGGCTTTGGAGCTCGGAGCATACACACGGCGCTCTGCATTATAAGGCGCCCTGACTTTTTTAGTGCACATTATAGTCGTCAAAATACGGTAATTCATTCCAACCCTCTGAATAAACACCAAAAACAGGATATTGTATTGGAAAAAATGTTTTATTTGTTCTAATTTGCCATATATTCACAAAGTATCAAATAACTAGTTGTTTAATAGTATACTAAAATGTGTTTAATAGAACTTATTTTGTGGATTTCGCGGAGGGTAGAGAGAAGGACGGGGGGGCAGGCGAGGGGGGGAGACTTTTTGCACGGCAAGTGCTCGTGAGATTTCTACAACTCTGCTTTTTCTCTGATAGTGATTGGAACAGATACTTCTTTGTCAAAAAAAACATTCATGAAGTTTGGTTCTTTTATGACTTTATTATGGGTGAACAGAAAAAAGTGATCAAATCTGCTGGGTCAAAAATATACATACAGCAACACGAATTAGCAATTTTGGTGACTTAGAAAGTTGTGTCAGTGAAATGAGCTTCATAGCATGGCCTCTTAACTTCTTATGAGTGACTACAGCTTTACAACTTTATTCATCCCGTATTCGGGAAATTTTGTTGTCACAGTAGCAAGGGGGTGAGGATGCAGAAATAGGAAAGGCATTTTAGACATAAATAGATGGGTACTAAGTAAGTTAATAAATAAATACATGAATAAATATATATATATATATATATATATATATATATATATATATGTATATATATATATATATATATATGTATATATATATATATATATATATATATGTATATATATATATCAGTGGCGGGCGGTGCATTTTCTGGTAGCGCCTTCAACGTATCAATCCAACCCTCAAAAACTATTTTATGGCTATAAAATCTCTACTGCAGCTACAGCTGCAACACATAAAAAATAATCAATAAATTAATGCACAAAAATGGGGTAAAATCCACTTCCTAGCAGCATTTCATGATTAAATACCAATCCTGGAGCTTTTCAGACATTAAAACCAGGCCAGGTGGTGATTTTCCCGGGAAAAGACAGCGATGAACGTCAATGGCGTACGGGCAAACATTGCCCGAAAATGGGGTAAAATCCAGCCAAAAACAGCATTTATTGATTAAATACAAATACTGGAGCTTTTTAGACATCAGAACCGGGCCCGGAGTATCACTTCCCCGGTAAAAAGACAGCGATGAACGTCGATACGTCCATACGTGAAATGACAAAAAATGCACTAAAATTAGGTAAAATCCACTTCTTAGCATCATTTATTGATTTAATACAAATACTGGAGCTTTTGAGACATTACAACCAGGCCAGGGGGGTGATTTTTCCCGGGAAAAGACAGCGATGGACGTCAATGGTGAAACGCCAAAAATTAAACTGGGGTAAAATCCACTTCCTAGCAGCATTTTGTGATTAAATACAAACACTGGAGCTTTTCAGATATGAGAACTTGGCCTACAATTGAAATATTATTTAGGAATATTGCCATATTTGTAATTTTACTCACCAAAAATCCTTTTTATGCAATATCCATCCTCCTTTCTTTCTTCCTTCTTTCCTATCGCCATCGAAGCTAATGATGAAAGTCGAGCCTGTCCTGTCATATTTCCGGCATAGTCCGTTTTGAAAATGGCATTAAATCAACACAACAATATACTATTTGCTTGTGGAGCTAAGTTAGCGCGCTGAAAGTGCCCCACACCATTTTCCCAGCTGTAACAGGCTTGCTAGCTTCGGAGTTGACCGCCCTTTCTTAATGATGTCCATTTTTTTCTAGAAAAGTCCGTCTGGAAAATAGCTTAGTGAGAGAAATCTGCAACAGAATCCATTTGTTTTTGCCACTGTCGGCCACTGTGGGTGGACTTTGCGATCTCTGGCTGCTTTGGCCCGCCTACTAGCCAATCATAGTTGCTGAAAGCAATGACGTGGCCCAGCCAGCAAAATGCCAACGCCTATGAAAAATCATTGTGGGGTTGCCAATTCGAAATCTGATTGGTTAAAAGCAACAGTCTTGTTTAATGCAGCAGACCCCGCAGAACTGATTTTGAAGGCTTTGAGGCAGATCTGATCTGGC
This sequence comes from Stigmatopora argus, assembly GCF_051989625.1. NCBI lineage: Eukaryota > Metazoa > Chordata > Actinopteri > Syngnathiformes > Syngnathidae > Stigmatopora > Stigmatopora argus. The sequence goes on along the minus strand of NC_135388.1, from coordinate 23,681,196 downwards.
AACAAATAATGGCTGAAATGTGATAGGTTAAATGCTTCAATATGAAAACACATCTGGAAGCAGTGCAACCAGGGGGGAAAGCAATGAAAGGAAGCTAACAGACCATTTGGAATAATAAGTATTGATGGACAAAATATAATATGATTCAGATATTTCTTAGGCCAGCAGAGAAGGCCTTGAAGGCCCTGACGGCCCGCCACTGCTATATATATGTATGCACGCGCACACGTACACGTACATACACCTATAAATATACATACACATAGATGTACATGCATGCATACGGTAGGTCTTAACACTCGGCCATTTTTTTGTTAAAGAGCCTGGCAGCTGATGGGAGGAAGGATCTGCGGAAGTGCTCCTTACTGCAATGAGGGTGCCGCAGTTTATTGCTAAAGGAGCTTTCGAGGGACTCCACAGACTCATGCAGGGGGCGGGAGGTGCTGTCCATGATGGACATCATCCTGGTCAGCATTCTCCGCTCTCCCACTTCCTCCACAGAGTCCAAAGGACAGCCCAGAACAGAGCTGGCCCTCCTGACCAGCTTATTCAGCCTGTTCCTGTCCCTCCCTGTGCTCCTGCATCCCCAACAGACCACTGCATAAAACACTGTAGATGCCACCACAGTGTCGTAGAAAGTCCTCAGTAGGTAGAGGCATCTCTGGCCCCTTTTATACAGGGCATCTATGTTTGTGGACCAGTCTAGTTTGTTGTTGAGGTGAACACCCAGGTACTTAAAATTCTCCACGATTTCAATGTCTGTACCCTGGATGTTCACCTGAGTGGTCTGTTGAGGATTCCTCCGAAAATCGATGACCATTTCCTTTGTCTTACTGGTGTTGATGTAGAGGTGGTTTTGCCTACACCAGTCAACAAAGGCTGTGATGACTCCCCTGTACTCCAGGTCATTCCCGTCAGTCACTCGTCCAACAATAGCGGTGTTGTCAGAGAACTTCTGGAGGTGGCAGGTGTCTGTATTGTGTTTGAAGTCTGATGTGTAGAGGGAGAAGAGGAGTGGGGACAGCACTGTGCCTTGTGGGGCCCCCGTGCTGCAAGCTACCACATCAGACGTACAGTCCTGGAGTCTCACATATTGTGGTCTGTCAGTGAGGAAGTCGATGATCCATGCGGCTAGGTGGTTCCTTACTCCAGCCTCTTCCAGTTTCCCTCACAGTAGGACCGGCTGAATGGTGTTTAACGCACTGGAGAGGTCAAAAAACATCATTCTCAGCGTGCTTCTCGTGTTCTCCAGGTGTGAAAGAGACCTATGCATCAGGTAGGTGGTAGCATCTTCCACACCAATGCCTGGACGATAGGCGAACTGCAGAGGGTCCAGCTCTGCATTCATGAGGGGGCTGAGGTGATTGAGGATTATTCTCTCCAATGTCTTGATCAGGTGAGAGGTTAATGCTACTGGCCTGAAGTGGTTTGGCTCCCTGGCTTACGCAGTTTTAGGAACTGGGAACATACAGGAAGTTTTCCACAAGGTGGGGACCTTCTGCAGACTGAGGCTGAGGTTGAAAATATGCAGAATCACTTTGCCAAGCTGATCTGCACTCTCTCAGTAGTCTGGAGCTGAGGGCGTCTGGACCGGCAGCCTTCCTTGCCTCGATCTTCTTTAACTGTTTTATCACCTGATCGACAGTAATGCAGAGACCGGTGGAAGAGGGGGAGGAAGAGAACGAGGGGGGAGAGTTGCTTCTGGTCTCGGGGGTCAGGCCAGTGGGGGCAGGACTGAATCTGTTAAATAACTGATTCAGTTCATTGGCCCACTCCCTGCCTCCAGACTCCGGGTCTCTCTCACTGTTGCCTCCATGGCCCAAAATGGTCCTCAAGCTCCTCCAGACCTCTTTGCTGTTGCCTCTCTGGAGTTGGTTCTCTAGCTTCCTCCTGTAGATGGTCTTTCCCTTCCTTATCTCTCTCTTCAGCTCCTTCTGTACCATTTTCAAACTCTCTTTCTCCCCAGACCTAAAAGCCCTCTTCTTGTTCAGGAGGGCCCTTAGATCCCTGGTGACCCACAGCTTATTGTTGGAGAAACAACGGACCTTCTTGGAGGGTACAATGTTCTCAACACAGAAGTTAATATAATCTGTGATGCAGTGGGTCAAGCTGTCAATGTCTTTCCCATGTGAATTGCACAGCACCTCCCAGTCAATGGTCTCAAAACAGTCCCTCAGTACCATGCTGGTCTCCTCGGTCCATCTTTGTATGATCCTCGTGGTAGGTTTTATTTTCCTCACCATAGGGATGTAGATGGGGACCAGATGGACCAGGTTGTGGTCTGAGCGGCCCAGTGGGGGGAGGGGGACTGAGCTGTATGTGCCTCCTTTGTGTTGGCATACAGCAGGTCCAGAGTTTTTTGTTCCCTGGTGTGGCACTTCACATACTGAGCGAAGGTGGGGAGAGTAGAAGCCAAGGGAGCATGGTTAAAATCACCAGAGATAAGAAGGAGAGACTGGGGGTGTGACGTTTGCAGCCGGGACACAGTGGCGTGAAGCAGCTCGCGGGCGACTGCCGCATCGGCCGAGGGACGTATATACGCAGTTATTACGATAACGTGCGAGAACTCCCGGGGGATGTAAAACGGCCTGATGCTAACAGCTACTAGCTGTAAATATACATACAGCAGCGCTAATATTTGGTAACATGTCCCTTGGTCATTTTCACTTCAATTAGACGCTTTTGGTAGCCATCCACAAGCTTCTGGCAAGCTTCTGTTTCAATCTTTGACCACTCCTCTTGACAGAAACGGTGCAGTTCCGTTAAATTTGATGGCTTTCTGACATGGACTTGTTTCTTCAGCATTGTCCACAAGTTCTCAATGGGGTTTATCAGGACTTTGGGAAGGCCATTCGAAAACCTTATTCTAGCCTGATTTAGCTATTCCATTACCACTTTTGATGTGTGTTTGGGGTCATTGTCCTGTTGGAACACCCAACTGCGCCCAAGACCCAATCTTCGGGCTGATGACTTTAGGTCAGGCATGTCCAAAGTCCGGCCCCCGGGCCAAATGCGGCCCGTGGACAAATTTTTACCGGCCCGCGGCCTCTATCATGATTTTTTTTTTTTTTTTTTTTTTTTTTTTAATTTTTTTTTTTTTTTTTTCATCATGAAATCAATAATATGCGGCCCGCTAGCACTGTTGACCACAGTATAAAATACATGTGTACAAAAAGCTATTTTTCATATTTTTCATTTCACCAGAAGATGGCAGTAGCCCTGTGGCCGCACTCTGGCCGCCGTGACCCTTGACCTTGCGTGATCGTTTCAGCCCAGCCCATTTCTAACATGGCGTCTGTAAACAAAAAAAGGAAAGTTGACCGCGAGGGCCGCCGCTTCCAGGACAAGTGGAAATTTGAGTATTTTTTCACTGAAATACGAAACAACTGTGTCTGCCTAATTTGCCAAGAGACTGGCTGTTTTCAAGGAATTCAACATCAAGAGGCACTACCAGACGAAACATGCTAGCTACGACAAGCTAACTGGGAACAAACGCGGTAAAAAAGTGAAGCAACTGGAAGCTGTTTTAACGGCACAGCAAAGCTTTTTCACAAGAGTCCGTGAGTCAAATGAAAATGCCACAAAGGCAAGCTACAAAGTGGCAACGCTGATTGCAAAGCACTGCAAACCTTTCACTGAGGGTGAATTTATTAAAGACTGTAATGAAAATGGTTGAGAAAATTTGTCCCGCGAAGAAGCAAGAGTTTGCCAATATTTGCCTGGCTCGTAATACTGTGGTACGGAGAATTGAAGACGTTTCATTAGATATTAAGAGACAGTTAGAGGCAAAAGGAAGTGAGTTTGAATTTTTCTCGTTAGCGTGCGATGAAAGCACGGATGCGTCCGACACCGCTCAGTTACTGATCTTTTTAAGAGGAGTGGACAATGACATGAACGTGAGTGAAGAGCTTCTGGACCTCCAGAGTCTGAAGGGCCAAACAAGAGGAACGGATTTATTTGTTTCTGTTTGTTCCACCGTAAAAAAACCATAACGGTCAAATTTCCATGGTTAGTTACTACTACTACATTCAAAGAATGTCAGGCTAAATAGTCGGCCCCCACACATTTTCACCTTACCAAATCTGGCCCTCTTTGCAAAAAGTTTGGACACCCCTGCTTTAGGTTATCTTGAAGAATTTGAAGGTAATCCTCCATTATCCCATTTACTCTCTGTAAAGCACCAGTTCCATTGTTAGCAAAACAACCCCACAGCATAATACTACCACCACCGTGCTTGACGGTAGGCATGGTGTACTTGGGGTTAAAGGCCTCACCTTTTCTCCTCCAAACATATTGCTTGGCATTGTGGCCAAACAGCTGCATTTTTGTTTCGTCTGACCACAGAACTTTCCTCCAGAAGGCCTTATCTTTGTCGATGTGGTCAGCAGCGAACTTCAGTCGAGCCTTAAGATGCCGCTTTTGGAGCAAGAGCTTCCTTCTTGCACGGCAGCCTCTCATTCTATGGAGATGCAAAACACGCTTGACTGTGGACACTGATCCCTGTGTTCCAGCAGCTTCTAATTCTTGGCAGATCTGCTTTTTGGTGATTCTCGGTTGAATCTTCACCCTTCTGACCAGTTTTCTCTCAGCAGAAGGTGATAGCTTGCATTTTCTTCCTGATCGTGGCAGTGACAAAACATTGCCATGCACTTTATACTTACAAACACTTGTTTGCACTGTTGCTCTTGGGACCTGCAGCTGCTTTGAAATGGCTCCAAGTGACTTTCCTGACTTGTTCAAGTCAATGATTCGCTTTTACAGATCCATGCTGCGCTCCTTTGATTTTCACATTGCAGCGTTTGTGGGCGTTTGGTTCCAATGAGCCCTATATAAATGGCCTCAGAGAAGTCACCAGCTGTAGTCACTCAATCACTCACAAGAAGTTAAGAGGCCATGTTATGAAGCTCTTTTCACTGACACAACTTTCTAAGTCACCTAAATTGCTAATTCGTGTAGCTGTATGTATATTTTTGACCCAGCAGATTTGATCACTTTTTCTGTTAACCCATAATAAAGTCATAAAAGAACCAAACTTCATGAATGTTTTTTGTGACAGAGAAGTGTCTGTTCCAATCACTATCAGAGAAAAATCTGAGTTGTAGAAATGACTGGAAACTCAAGAGACCCATGACATTATGTTCTTCACAAGTGTATGTAAACTTTTGACCACAACTACATAATGGCTGCGGAGGGGACTTTCACCAGCAGAGGGCAGTGTTTCACTGGGATTCGTGTATGACACGCACCCGAACTTTTGTTGTTACAAAATTTTGCACATTATACAGACGCTCCCCTACTTACGAACGCAATTGGTTCCGAGCGATTGTTCATAAGTTGAATTTGTTTGTAAGTTGATTCAGTGCTATATTTTGTATTATAATTTATGTTTAAGGCAGATATAAGTATATTGAAGGTTTATATAAGTGCATTTGTATGTTTAAGGCTTGTATAAGTAACACGCATTGGTTTGTACTGAAAAAAAAACATTTAATAAAATGGAGAGAATATGTACAGTACTGTAGAGAGAGAGAGAGATTTATGTATTAGAAACTGGCCAAAAGAAGCGACCTAATGACAATTGCACAGTTTTCTTCTTTTTTTCATCATAAATGATGCAGTAGCACTGTATGGCATCATTCAATTGATTTGCAAACTTTGTGCAACGTTCAATATTTGGGTCCTGCTGCTCGATCTTTCTGTTTATAAATGGTACTGACGGTCGAACGATGTGCAACGCTCACCACTCTCACGCGCATCAAGCTTCGTTATTATTGCCACTCGTTTCAAATGAAATGGCTTGCCTCTTCCTTGCAACTCCCTCAATAGAAGCCTTTAGCTTTTTACCAACCATATTCAATATTGGATGCATGAGATATTTAATGATACAAATGAAAAAGGTTCTTTGCACACTGGAGATACATTCACGCACTTCCGCATTGCAACGAAGAAGAAGGTAGATGCTGGGTGAGCTGAGCTCTCACAGCGCCAGGCGTTGGTATTAGCGGCGGAAAGAAGTACTACTCCGAAAAAGGCGAAATACAAAATTGGACTTGCGAACATTTTTGGACTTAAACGCAATTTGCAGACATGTTCGTATGTACCGTTGTTCGTAAGTTGAATGTTCGTAAGTAGGGGAGCGTCTGTACCCAAATAAATACAGTATATGTAACAACCCGGCAGACATGCACATTCACTACTTTTCAATACTTTGATTGGATTGGATAACTTTATTCATCCCGTATTCGGGAAATTTCATTGTGACAGTAGCAAGAGGGTGAGAATGCAGATACAGGAAAGGCATAGTTATAAGTTAGACAGTACAGTCACAAAGGCCGCAGAACAACAAAAGCACAAAGTACAAAGCAAATCAAGTAAATGGGATCATTAAGATAGAAAAGCAGCAAAAACACAAAATGAGCAAGAGTGGACGGAGCTACCGCCACCAGCTGCCACTTGAACGGCGCCATCTTGGTTGCGGTAGCAAAAACGGATACAACTCAAAAAGACGTTGTAAAGTTGGACAAAAACTGGAACCACACACAGGAAGTCTTCCACAAGATGGGGAACTTCTGCAGACTGTGACCGAGGTAGAGAATATGCAGAGTCACTCTTTCAAGCTTATCCGCACAGTTCCTCAGTAGTCTGGAGCTGAAGACAACAGTAGCAGAGTAGAACCCCTCGACTCCGTTTCCGGCCTAGTAAGCGCCGAGAGCTCTTCCATCTTATCCCATGATGGAATGGTTGGTCAGAAGCGTTGCTTCTTCTCTCGGCACTTTTGTCCAGCTCCAAAATTCCAGCGGCATTGAGGTGTTGCTCCTTCTGCTGCGTATTGTCACAGCTAGTCCCATGTGTATGACAGCGTAGGCATGGCTGAATGGTTCCAAAAAAGAAGTAGCAGAAAGAAGCCAGGCTAACAGAAAAAGGAAAGTTGTAAGACATTAATGTAAAAAGTATAAATTAGAAAGTAAAGTAAAAAGGAATGTATTACGAAATATTAAAATGTAATTAAAAAAAAAATAGAAGGGCTGTAGAACACGAAAAACATTAGAGTGGACAGAGTTACTGCCACTGGCTTCCGCGTGAAAGGCGCCATCCTGGAAAAAAGAAAAAAGAAAACGGTGAGTCAGACTTGGAGGAGGACTAGCTGAGTCAAGTGGACATGTAGCAGCGACATGTAAAAATCTGGAAATACGGCATGCTCATACTGCGCCACCAGAGATGGGGAAAAAAAGCAGCTTCATCAGTAGTAGGAGATTGTGCATGCCTCATCTTAAGGAAAATAAAGGTTGAAATATTAACAAAAAACATTTGAAAATAAAAAAAATCAGACTTGGGCTTGTCATCATCATTGACTAGACAAAAGCCTAATTGTCATCATACCCAGCTGCATATGACGAAATTGAAAGTGCTTCTCCACAAAGTGCGCTTTTCCCAGGCAAGAGCCCAACCAAGTGATAGTTTCAGACTTGCTGGCACTCTGCCGTGATGGATACATCGCGTCACCTCCCGAGCGCAACCAAATCCCGGTGACTGCGAAAAGGTTTGCCTCACCGATGCCAACAAAGAATAAAATGGATCACTTGCCTCCCACTGTCTGCTTACTTACCTTCAGTCACCCAGCAGGAGGCAGATCACCGCCCAACGTCCTTCATGTTTCCTCACCCCGAAGTTGTTACACCGAGGGGATTGTGTGTCGTGCTACTAGAGTCCTGATGGCTGTGGGAAAGAAGCTGTCCTTAAGCCTCTTTGCCGTGCTTTGAGACCGGTCGCCCCTGCCAGAGGGAAGCAGCTGGAACAGGTTGTGACCAGGGTGGTCTGGGTCCCCAACAATGTTCCCAGCTCTGCTGAGGTAGCGAGGGCTGGCAATATCTTCCAGTGAGGGCAGAGAGCAGCTGACGATCCTCTGGGCAGTGTTAATCACTCTCTGCATGGCCTTCTTGTCTGCTGCCGTGCTTCCAGCCTACCACACTGTGATGCCGTATGCCAGGATGCTCTCCACAGTGGCTTTATAGAAAGTTACCAGAAGCAGTGTCCAAGTTGTTCCTCCTGAGTACCCTCAGGAAATGGAGTTGTTTCTGGGCCTTCTTCACTACTGCCGTGGTGTTTGTGGACCAGGAGAGCTTGTCCGTGACGTGGACCCCAGGAATTTAAAGGACTGGACCCTGTCTACACGAACTCCATTTATGAGGAGTGGGGCCAGATCTGTGCTCTGTTTGCGGAAGTCCAGGATTATTTCTTTAGTTTTTGTGTTGTTCAGTGTGAGGTTGTTCATCGAGCACCACGAAGACAGTTTGTTGACCTCATCTCTATAGGCCGCCTCATCCCCTTCTGAGATGAGTCTTACCACAGTGTTGTCATCAGAAAATTTAATGATGTAGTTAGACTGGTGGGTTGGTGTACAGTCATAAGTGTACAGGGAGTACAGAAGAGGACTCAGTACACAGCCTTGAGGGGAGCCAGTGCTCAGTGTGATGGAGGAAGAAAGGTGGGAACCAAGCCTAACAGTTTGTGGTTGGTTGGTTAGGAAGTTCTTTATCCAACAGCAGATGGAGGAGGATAGTCCAAGGTGGGAGAGTTTGTCAGTCAGAATGTCCGGTTTCATGGTGTTGAAGGCTGAGCAATAGTCAATGAAAAGCATTCTCACGTAATTCCCATGGTGTTCCAGGTGGCTCAATGCTGTATGTAGAGCAATGGTGATAGCATCCTCAGTGGACCTGTTAACTATATAAGCAAACTGGTGAGGGTCAACTGAGGGAGAGATTGTATTCCTGATATGGCGGGCTATCAACTTTTCAAAGCACTTCATGACCACAGGCGTGAGAGCGACAGGCCTTTAATCATTCATGCTGTCAATGGTTGGCTTTTTGGGGACAAGGATAATGGTGGCAGATTTCAGGCAGGATGGAATGATGGATTGTTGCAGGGAACAATTGATGATTTTTGTGAAGACTCCAGCCAGCTGGTCAGCACAGGCTTTGAGCACCTTCCCAGGTACTCCATCAGGGCCAGCAGCCTTCCTGGTATTCACAGACCGCATTTCCAATCTCACTTCCTGTTCCTGGAACTTCAGTGTATTGCTGCAGGGTAGTGGTGGGGGTGTTGAGACTGGGTCTGATTTGTCAGTCTCAAAGCGGGCAAAGAAACGGTTCAGTTCCTCCGCTAGTGAGGCATCTGCGTTAACAGACATATTATTGTTATTGTAGTTGGTAATATGTTGTATTCCCTGCCACATCTTCTTTGGGTTATTTTCTGTGAAGTGCTCAATTTTCTTAGTATACTCTGCCTTGGCCTTTTTAATGCCTCTTTTCAGCTCAGCTCTGGCAGCTCTATATTTCATCTTGTCCCCTGATCTGAAAGCGGTGTTACGGCATTTGATGAGTGCCTGTGTCTCCTTGGTCATCCAGGGTTTTTGGTTAGGAAAAACCCGTAATTGTTTATTTATAGTGACGTCGTACATGCAGTTTTTGATATAGGAAAGTACAGCATCCATATAGTCCTGGAGGTTGTCGTGTTCAAAGAGTTCCCAGTTGGTGCGGGAAAAACAGTCCTACAGCTGAGAAAGGGCGTCCTTGGGCCAGGTTTTTATTGTCTTTATTTGTGGCCTTGTTAGCCTCCGGAATGAAGTGTATGCTGGGGTGAGGGCTAGACAGAGGTGATCTGATCCAGCTAGGTGAGGGAGGGAAGTGGCTTTGTAAGCATGTTTGATGTTTTACGTATTGGATAAACTTACGTCGAACAGTCTTTAAACATGCTCTGTTTCAGTCACCAGCAACAATAAAGTCTCCATCAGGGTGGTCAAGCTGTTGTTTGTTTACAGCCATTAGCAGGAGGTTTAATGCCGTGTTGACGTTAGCATCAAGGGGAATATAGATCGCCGTTACTATGACGACCGTTGGCTCTCTCGGTACATAGTAGGGCCTACATCGTACTGCCAATAGCGCTAAGTCTGGGGAACAGTGAGTGTCAATGATCCTACTGTCACCACACCATTCATTATTGGATAACTTTATTCATCCCGTATGTATGAACAAGCAAAGTCCTCCTCCTCTGCTTTTGCCTGTTAGTTCCTTTGAACGATCGTTCCGAAAAAGCGTTCGGCTAGCTAGCGATACCGCAGCGTCAGGGATTCGCGGGTGTAGCAACGTTTCCGTGATGAGAATAATGTTACAGTTCTTAACAAAGCTCTTGGTAGCAATTCAAAGTTCCAACTCATCCATTTTGTGGGTGATGGATCTGGCGTTGGTCAAAAAGATACTCGGAAGCGGTGCTTGGTGTGGTTGTTGACTTAGCTTAGCAGCAAGGCCTGCCCGATAACCGTGCTTTTGCTTCTTTTCTCTCCACCGCCTTCGCCTCTTTCGACGTGCTTTGAGTGGGCTGACTATCCACGGAGATCCCGGAGGTCTCGAGATGCCCTCGGGGATATTGTAGGTTCGTTGGTAGTTTCTTGTGAAATCGGATCTATCGCATCTTCTTCCGATAGCAATTAAGTCGTGGCGACTGTAGGAAAAGTTTGCCTCGCAGATGTTGGTAAATAACGATAGGATTGAGAAAAGAAAACCCCAAACTGGAGAGCAGAGTCGCTGCACCCGTGTGCGCCGCCATTTTTAACGTTTAAGCTGTCCTTTTTTTGTTTCTACACGTATTTGTCGTATGAAAAGCAGTTGAGTGAGTTTGTGCATGCACAGGTGTAGCATTTGACAGATTGGGTGATCTTCCCGTTGAACTGAGTGGGTTATATTTACGGTGTGATTGGTTTGGAATCTTTGTGATCTGGCAGCTCTGGGGTGCAACATGCCATTGGTTCATGATCTCCATTCTTGAGCGTTAATAGTGTCTCCTGTGCAAGAGGTTTAAAACGTTCATATTTTATTTCTCTGCGGAATGGTGGTTGGGGACCGCTGCATTAGATGACCAACCACCTTCTGTTGTGGAAAACATTCGATTTTGTTGTTTGATGCTCTTTAGAGGTAATATGACTGTGTTCAAGCTCTCATAGATTATACAACCTTTATTTCTTTTACAACTGACATCTAGAGCTCTGATGTTTGCCTGATGTCACTATTAAGTCTCACTGCTCGTTGGATTGACGCTTCTTTTAACCTCATTGTTGTGCTGCTTGTCGATGAGGTCTGCAGCTCACATTCAGCTGCATACGTGCGGGAATTTTATTGAGGAGAAGCTGAATAAATAGTGAAAGAAAGTGTTCATGTGGTTTTAAGCGAGAGTGTGAGCAACATAAGCAAAGTCATGGGAGTGTGCAGTCTGGGTTGCATTGCCAATAAGCTTCATCTTATCATGAACGATGGCATAATTTCACAACGCAGCGTGAGTGCCACTTAATTCTTTAATTCATTTTCTGAACGGCTTTATCCTCACTAGGGTAGTGGGCGTGCTGGAGGTTATCCCAGCTGACTTCGAGCCAGAGGCAGGGGACACCCTGAATCAGTCCAGCCGATTATCGCCATCTGCCGGAATCCAAGTCAAAGGAATTTAAGAGTGCTTCGTAGATCTTCATTGCGAACTCGGATCAACAGTCCTCGGCCTGGAACATGGTGTCCTGTCCGAGTACATGTCCTCGAAGCCAGCTGCCTCAAGCTTCGTAAGAATGATTTAATAATAGGCACATATTCCATATGTGCCCCAATATGCACATATATAATAACATCCCAGAATAACCCCAACATTCCCCCATTTTTATTATATGTTTGCTATTAATTCATTTTATGGCAAATACAAATGAGGGAAAATGTCCGTTGGCTGCTTTAATTTTACCGGCATAGTCCCTACTTGCACGGCTGGTTTGAAAAAGAACAAAATCATTTTTGCCCAATTCGTTCTCGGAATTCCCATGCTCCTGGAATTCACTGCTCTCTTCAGTACGTTTCATCAGAAGAGGATATAATTTGTGTAATTTAGAATTTGTAGGGGCAATCGCAGTGGTTATAAGTCGGCTTAGCAAGGAGCGTAAGCAGTGGATAAGACAACACCCACACAATGTCAAAGTCGTAGCAAAAAGGCTACTGAAAGCACAACAGATGGGGTCAAACCTTTGTATGTACGAAGGCCTTATCCCACCAATCTGTCAAGCGGATAATTCTACTCCAGGATGCTTTTTATATTGCGGTTTAGGGTCTGCAGGCCATCGATGGCCCTGGTGAGGGACCCACTGGGGGACGTGTTGTTGAGTGCAACATTTTCAAACATTGCATACGCCCCCTGCTCCATCAAGAAGCATCTCAACCGCTATGCGATCCTGGAACGCCATCAGACTAGTGGCTGCCAGTTGTTCCTTTATTGCCACAAATCCCTGTTCAGTATAATTTCCAAGTTTTTGGACATTGTTATGCAGGTAATTTATCCTATCCACATTTTTTTTTGGGGTAATTAAAAGAAAAATAGACTCCCAACCTGCTGCGACCTGATCAGCCAACTTATACTCATCTGGTATGCCCCGGGGGATCCCAATTGCATCAATGTATGTTGGATCTTCCTCTCTCCATACCGATCGACGCCGTCGGGAGGGACCCGCCGTCATACTGGATTTCTAGCAGCCAATTGTATCTCCTCCGCTGTAGATGGAAAAACAGACACTGGTAAGAGCAGTGAGACCAAGGCACAAAGTCCTGCCGCGTTTCGGCAGGAGTCGTATAATTTATTTCCACCACACCACCACCATAGGTCAGAACGTGGTATTAGGGGTGCAGTCTGTTTTAGGACGTGGGCACACCACGTCTCATTTATCGCCTCCAGCTTCAGACCATGCCCTGTAAGGTTTAAGAAGGTAAAATGATCAAAGGCAACATGTGTTGAAAAGTTAGCTTTGTCCTTTGCTGCTCTTGGAACAGGGTATACATTATTCCATTTCTCACAATTTGGCTAACATCTTTTATCATTATCTCCTTTACACAATCTGGGCTAATTTGCGTGGGTACTACTCGTATGAGAGGTTGGGGCCCCATACATGTTATGCAGGTTTCATTTATAGTAGTAGCTGCATTTTCCATCAACAATAACCAATTATTTCCCGTTTGGGACATCCCTGTTGCAGAAATGAATTCATCATCCCTGGTCATCTCAGATTTCAATTTTACTATGGCGGATCCGGGTGTTTCCGTCTCTGACGGTTTTCTCACAGCCTCCGTAGGCGTGGTCATTGCTGTTGAGACACAAATGTAAAATTTGTAAAAAGGGCCTTCTCCACCCGACCATGGACTTGAGAAAAACATCAGACAAGGATATTTTGCACAAGTTAATTTGTCAGTCTGAATAACGATTTGTAATCCCCCCCACCGTATGGGTTAATTTTATCAGAGTCCTGATGGCTTTTGCGCACGCGTGTCATCCAAGCTTACCAATCTTGACCAGTTTCTGCAACAAGGCTTCCCCAATTTCCAATTAGGGCTGTTATGTACCACACATTCTCTATAACATCCATATGCATCCCAATCCCCCCTTTTTGAGGCATGGAATCTCCCATGACTCAAAATGGCAGCCCTCCAAAACAAGTCTTTTGTTTTTGTTTAGCCCCCAGGTTCCCAAATTTCCCATTGCAGAAATCAAAAATTTCATTTGGCGAAATTATTTTTCCTTTTTGTTTTTGTCCTAATCTGCCACCGCCATCCCCGAAAGGCTTATCAGCGATTTCAGGAATCAATTTCAAATTTCCAAATCGTTTTCCACCTTGATATCTGATTGATAGATCATATTTCGGTGGCCAGCCAATTAAAAACACAAAAGACAGACACTCATCCACGCCCACACTCATAATCAGGGAATTTAGAGTGTTCAACCAGTCTAGCATCTATAATTTGGGTTTGTTGTAGTAAAACTGGAGTACCCGGAGAAAACCTACGAATTCCCGAGGACACCATGAATACTCCACACTCTGAAAGGTCTGGATCCACCCCGCTTTCATTAGTAGATCCTCGAACCGCAAGGTTGATGCGTTAATCACTAGTCTTTCAATTCGGGTCGTTCACCCATACATCAGTGACCCGTAAATTTTAACCACAGGTGTAAACCACCATCCCCAGTGGGGCTTCTTGGTAGTTCACCCAATTTTGCTGCCCCGCCAGCAATAATCATTCCAGAAGGAACTAGGTAATTAACGTATTAGATATGCGCGCTACACATCTACAAATAGAAATTTGTTTTGGAAGTTGAATTGCCACCGCTCATCGCCCCAGTCAGTTAGCATGAGGACGAGTGATTAACTATCTGTTTGCTAATAATGCAATAATGGAAAAGTTGTGACACATTGAAACACACACATCCCCCTTAAGTATTTTAACCGTTTGTAAAAAACGTTACCTCCATGTTCTGCATTAAGTTACACCCCCTTTCAATGCTATCAGTTTAGTGTTTGTACGCAGAATTTAGGCGGCAATAGTTTCACCTCTAAAATGTGTTTTCTGTAGTCGTCAATGTATCTCGCATTCCGTTCGAATTTTGCCCATTCCATTTTATTCCTAGACAACCCATCTACTTAAAGCATTACTCAAAGGTTGATACTTTATAATTTGGAGATGCTATTTTTGAACATAGACATTATTTCATCACTTGTTTCATACCATGAAAGGCCCCACCAGAATTTGGGCACCCATTGCCAAATGGAGCCTATTTCCAAATTACCCCCGAATTTGTTTTAGATATGGGATTCTCATTCCCCAAATACCCCAGAATTCATGCACCAACGCATTTTGTCAAAACCCAAAGCGAGAAACAATCTGTTTCTTTAGCCAGATTTTGGAACTTGAAGAATTGTTCCTTTCCCCCTTATCTAAGCATGTTATTGCCAATTGTTATCACTAACATTTAGGTTTATTAACCCCATAATTGCAATGCTGTAAGTTTTGGCTAAAGTTCTCTTAATTTGTATGCCCTTAAAGCAATAGACAGCAACATCATTTGGTTGTATCAATTGATCAATGCTTATCCAATCCGTAATAGCCTAATAGTCATCAATATGACCTATGCCAAAGCACATTTCCCCCGCTCAGGACAAACAGGGAATGTCTTCCGTGCACTTTAAAAACACCATGTTTCTTCAGTCCTAGGGAAACTATGCCTACCCTAAATCAATTATTTTATCTACCCCAGCCAGGTACAATTTACCTAATTATTTGAATGAATGCCATGAATTTTCTCATGCCATTTCTGCATTGTTAATTTCATGTCTGATATCATTAACAACCAAATAACTTAATACCTAAGATATAATTCGCAAACCACCCCATACGATGTTTACTTAAGATAAGAGCTATTACCTATAGCTCTCTGTTACCACAATAAAAATCTTTAATAATTAAATTAGAGAAATCAACCTTTTACTAGGCATTTCCTAATTATAATTTTCAATGTTTAATAAAGGACCCACAAATTGTTACCAATATGCCATAATATTGTAAATTTTCCCATTCCTTTTTCTTTAACCAGCCGATCTCTTATGTTAAAGTATTTTGGACAAACCAACCATTCAAAAACAGTATTACTATTCTTTTATCCTCCAAAAACTAGCTCTCTTTAATTAAGAGCCCTTTGAACTCCACAACTTGGTCAAAAATGGCTATTTTGCTCTATTCCCAATTCCAAAGCTTTTACCAAATCAATCTTTACCAAACAGATATTCTATCACCTCGAAAAACATTCCTGATTAAATCAAAAAAAATAATGCGAAGATAATCGCGGAACCCTGCATCCCTTGCAGACCATGTTTTGCTCTTATTTTGAAATGTTTAACGGAAGTGCGCTCTTAGCAGCTAACTGTGACCTTCACACTCGCTGCGAAAGCAGCATTCTTATCTTTGTTTAGTAATTCCTAAGTGCTCTTTTTCTTTCTGTGCACAATGCTTTTTAGAGAAGACTACCATTCATCCATAATAAACTAAATTAACTCCTCTCCCGATATCCAACTACAGTGGTACCTCGAGATACGAGCTTAATCCGTTCCGGGACTGAGCTCGTATGACAAGATTCTCGTAACTCGAGCGGAAGTTTCCCATTGAAATGAATGGGAAACAAATTAATTCGTTCCAACTCTCTGAAAAAAACACCAAAAACAGGATATTGGATTGAAAAAAATGTTTTATTTCTTATAATTCGCCATATATTGACAAAGTAATAAATAACAAGTGGTTTAATAGAAAGTGTTTAATCTGACTAAAATTGGGCGGATTTCGCCGAGGGGAGAGGGGCACAAAAGGGGCGGGAGGCTTCGGTTTTTTCTTCTCCACACAACGCACTCGTAAACGGAACAAACACTCCACCCTCACGTTCGCTATCGATGGGCTGTTTGCTGTCGTACTATTCCCTTCAAAATATTCCGAAAATGATGCACACAAATGTCCTCACAATCGGATAACGCACGACCACTTGCCAACGAGCAGCAGTCTTTAATCAGCGATCGCGCCGCTGCTCATGGGAGCTTCGGGGCGCTGGCTAGCGGCTCCTTTTAGCTTGTAGCATCTGTGTTCGCATCCCCTCGAACGGCGCCTATGATAGAGTTGCTACCGGGGATGCTGTTGCGTGCCAGTGCCCCTGATGTTCTTATGAGCAGCCAACGAAAAGTAATATAATACTCCTCGTATTAGATAAAAATAACAGGAAATGCAGCAGCTGAGCTTACCCACGTATTGATTGTGGGTAGTTTTATTCTGAGTGTCATTGCCTGTCGGCGTTGTGTCCACGAGTATACTTCATTACCCAGAGAGCCCTCTTTTCCCCGCGCATGTGCGTTGTGCGTTTCCTGGTCTGAATAACTCATCCGGTGCTCGTAAATATTGTTATACACGAAAGATATGCAAAAACAAATGCCATGGCCACCTGGCTTGGTCGCATCACGAAATTTTGACCGCATCACGGGCGAATTATTCGATCGAAATTTCCCCCGTAAGACGAGCATTTTGTATGACGAGCGGTCGTATGACGAGGTACCACTGTATATCACAATATTTTGCCAAGGCCCCACAGTCAAAATATGGTTCAAGCATAACTAACAAAAACCCATTTTTGCCCTCAAGTTTGCTTTTGTTCCTAACACCGTCCAATCGGTTGCCCCGCGGCCCGCATGTTTCTCCGCGTTCCAACCAAATCAGCAGCCGCAGCAAACAGCCACGCTTCCCCCGCAGCCGACGCATTATTTGGCAAGTCTAGAGTATGATAAAAACATTTAATCGGCCGTTTTGCATTTCTTTTCGTCTTTTAAACACCATATTACCGCTAGCAGACGGGATCAAAGCCAGCCATTTAATTCCAGTAAATTGACAGTACATTTGGGTACTATTAACAAAGTACGTCTAGCACCTGGAAATAACCATTTTAATTGCTGTTTACAAGCTCCAGTATCACACAAAAATTCCAATTGAATTCCATTCACGACAAAATGTGACCCCTGGTTTAACCATTTCAAATGCCAGTGTTTCCATTAAATTTTGCTCAACATCCTCTTATTCAAAATCCTCATTCAAATCATTTTGAGCAGGCATTCCTTGTTTTTAGAGACCCTTTTGTCCGGGCAATCACGCGATATATGCCCCAATTTTCCACAAACCCAGCACGCAGCATTTTTGAATACTCGATTTCTGTTTAACCTCATTTCCAATCTCTCCCTTCTTCCGAACTCTTGGCTAACATCCCCACGCTCTCGCCACCTATCTCTGTAAATATTTTCCCCGTCAGTCGAGGAGGCTCCGCTATTTTTCCCAAAATAGCATAAAAAACAATTAGTTTAATTAATTAGTTTAAATCAATTAATTAGTATCTGTGGAACAAGCCATCTCACTTTTATCTCCATTCATATATTATATATATATATTACCTTTATGCATTAGTGCGTATATCATCCTGCAGGTTTATTATTTTATGCATTTTAAGCTGGCCAGCAAACCCATATTTGTTTATCCAGAAATTTAACCCTTGAAGCGCTTTGATTTTCCCCATTTTGTAGTAAGTTTGTATGTAATTCGGTTCAGACGCTCCCCTACTTACGAACATTCGAGTTACGAACAACGGTACATACGAACATGTCTGCGCATAGGTTTTTTTTATTTTAATTTTTCCTTTTTTTTTTCAAGATGCTGCCGTCACGATGAAGCCAGTGACAGTAGCTCTGTATATTCTTATGTTTTTCGTGTTTTACAGCCCTTCTATCTTTTTAAATTAAATTTTAATATTTGTTAATACATTCCTCTTTACTTTGTACTTTATACTTTTTACTTTAATGTTTTTACAACTTTCTTTGTTCTATGAGCCTGGCTTCTTTCGTCTACTTCTTGTAGTGTTTCTTTCCGCCCCTAATACCAACGCCTGGCGCTGTGAGAGCTCAGCTCACCCAGCATCCACCTTCCTCTGCCCTGTTCGTTGCAGTGCGGAAGTGCGTGAACGTATCTCCAGTGCGCAAAGAACATTTTTATCATTAAATATCACGTGCATCCATTATTCAATATGGTTGGTGAAAAGCGAAAGGCTTCTAGTGAGGGTGGTAGTGCAAGGAAGAGGCAAGCCATTTCATTTGAAACGAAAGTGGCAATAATAAAGAAGCTTGATGCGGGTGAAAAAATGGTGTGTTGCACGGGCATACAACTTGAATCGTTCGACGATCGTTCGTTAAATGTTTTTTTCAGTACAAACCAATGCAGGTTACTTATACAAGCCTTAAACATACAAATGCACTTATATAAACCTTCAATATACTTATATAGGCCTTAAACATACAAATGCACTTATATAAACCTTCAATATACTTATATAGGCCTTAATCATAAATTATAATACAAAATATAGCACTCAATCAACTTACGAACAAATTCAACTTATGAACAATCGCTCGGAACCTAACTCGTTTGTAAGTAGGGGAGCGTCTGTAGTAACTTTATTTTCCCTTTTCTGCCCTTCGTTTGTTTTTCCTTAGGTTTATCTGTATTTTTATTTCAGAATTACACACGTACACTGTACAACGTTGATGTAATATTCATGCCTACCCACAGCACAGGGCACTTTCCCAAAACTGCCCCAAGTTTTATGGACTTACAATCTGTGTATTTCACCTGCCAGAGACTAATATTACACAGGGTTTTAAGTCGCCGTCCCCAGGACGTGAGTCTCATTTCTCAAAATGGACCTTCACATGAAATGCCCCTTTCCCGCATTTGGAGCCTCCGTCGCAACATGCAGACATTCATGTGGACTCACCAGAGATTTCCCCAGATGTCTCCCTATTTGGGTTAGTCTTCAACCGTCAGGAATCCAGGCGCTCCGTCGAATAATCCAGCCCGCAAAGGGTATCAGACGCCGTGCGCACGGACTTTTCCAGATATCCATCCGCAGCGCCCGGATTCCTTCTCGGTGTTTTGACCCCAGCTCTCGAAGGACCATAAATGATAGGTTTTAATAGGTATACTTTAATAAAAAGAGAGACATCGTTGACATGTTCCAGCTACTAAACTTGCAAGTGAGAATCGTCCTCGCCTCTGGAATATTCTGAAGAAACGGCATCCTCCGATGTCCATTTAGTCGCGCATAATCAAAACATCTAAGGTAATCTGATTCAAACAATTGCATAAGCTAACCGAATAACACCATTAAGGTCAAAAAACAACTGCCACAACAATTTCGTATCAGGTCGGAAACCAAGAACACCTGGGTAAGAATTTGCACAAGTAAGCATACAAGGTGACCTGGGCGGATCGGAAACCAAAACAACTGCGTAAGAATTTGCACAAATAAGCATAATAATTCCATATATGGTAAAACCCGAGCGACAGTATTTTTAAACAATATGCGAGTATTTTCGGAAGTTGATTCGATTATCGCCATCTGCCGGAATCCAAGTCAAAGCAATTTAAGAGTCCTTCGTAGATCTTCATTGCGAACTCAGATCAACGGTCCTCGGCCTGGAACATGGTGTCCTGTCAGAGTCAATAGTCCTGAAAACAATTAAATGTCCTTGAAGCCAGCTGCCTCGAGCTTCGTAAGAATGATTTAATAATATGCACATATTCCATATGTGCCCCAATATGCACATATATAATAACATCCCAGAATAACCCCAACATGCTGCCTTATCTTCTTTGTTTCTAAAATTCTGAACTACTCAAACTCCATTTGAGTATTGGAGGGCACATGCTAACCAAACTCGCTCTCTGGCTGAGCTCCTTTGACTTTCCCATTGTAGCGGTTGTGGGCGTTTGCATCCAATGAGCCCTATTTAAATGGCCTCAGAGAAGTCACCAGCAAATCAAGTAAATGGGATCATTAAGATAGAAAAGCAGCAAAAACACAAAACGAGCAAGAGTGGACGGAGCTACCGCCATCGGCTGCCACTGAACGGCCATGCTATGAAGCTCATTTCACTGACACAACTTTCTAAGTCACCAAAATTGCTAATTCGTGTTGCTGTATGTATATTTTTGACCCAGCAGATTTGATCACTTTTTCTGTTAACCCATAATGAAGTCATACAAGAACCAAACTTCATGGATGTTTTTTAATGTTTTTTGTGTTAAAGAAGTATCTGTTCCAATCTGTTTAAAAAATCATGCCTTGCAAGAGTTTGGGTCTTAGGAGGTTAAGACATTGATAAATCATTTTCTTATAATTTTCTCTCATTTTTGTGTGTCACTTCACATCTTTCATACTAAATTTGGACACTTTTACCAATTTTAAAGGGTTTATTTAGTTGGTGGTTGTGTGAGGACCTTTGAACGACTTGGTGAATTTACATACAAAGTACTGCTCTTCTTACGAAATGTTCAAGTTATGAATAAAGTAAGTAGAGGAACGACTGTACAGTAATGGCCAAAAGTTTTGAGAATGACACAAATGTTACATTTTCACAAAGTCAGTTAATTCAGGGTTTTTAGGCGTTTGCCAGACAACTTCAGGAGACGGTCCTGCCGCTTGCGGGACTTTCCTGGGCGCCCTGTTTGTCATCAATTAAACGTCTCTCCCAACCATCCAGGGCCAATTTGGTTATGAAGAAGGCCTTTCCCACTATTATGGAGTACCTTGCCATAAAGCAAAGGCCATAACAAAATGGCTTAGGAAACAAAACATTAAAATTTTGGTCCCTTGGCCAGGAAACTCCAGATCTTAATCCCATTAGGAATTTGTGGTCAATCAAGAGGCGGGCGGACAATCAGAAACCCACAAATTCTGACAAACTCCCAGCATTGATTATGCAAGAATGGACGGCCATCAGTCAGGATTTGGTTTAGAAGTTGATCGACAGCATGCCAGAGAGAATGGGAGAGGTCTTGAAAAGGAAGGGTAAACACTGCAAACATTGACCTACTGCATGTAATTCTCAATAAAAGTTTTTGATACTTGTTAAATGCTTCTAATTGTATGTCATCGTACCATAGAAACATCTGGCAAACACCTAAAAACCCTGAAGGAACAGACTTTGTGAAAATTTAATAGTTGTGTCATTCTCAAATCTTTTGGCCATGACTGTATATGTAAACTTTTGACCTCCACTGTATATATAGTAGTATGAAAACGTTTGCGCATCACTGATCATGTTCAAAATTTTCCTTCATAAATCATTGGTTGTTTGGTTCAGCAATTTCAGGTCAATTTCATATAGCAGACAGTGATATTTCAGAAGTGAAATTAAGTTTATAGGATTTGCATGAAGTGCAATAATTACTTAAACAAAATTAGGCAGTATACAGTTGTATACAGTAATCCCTCGAATATCGCGGCTTCAACTATCGCTACATTGAGTTTCCACGGATGTAAGGCGGCAACGGCTTGGTAGTAGTGGATGTCCGATAGCATTAAGCCAAAGTGCTTTTTGTATGAGTTAAATATAGAAATAGAGAAATTGTAACAGAGAGTGCCAGTCAAATCGTTGCCCCCTATAGGCGTGAAAATATTTAAATTCAACATTGTGTTATCTAGGTACTCCATTTTTTACTTTTGTTTTATTTTTGTATTGGTCATCATAGGTTGGACACGAGCCACTTCCTCCTAGCCTGGGGCGAAATATATTTGGCAGACAGGTGTACCAATTGCCCGGATTATTTGCTTATGGTAAGTCTTACTCTTAAAGGGCTGGTTTGTACAAACCCAAAAATTGTTCAGGCGTTGTGGAATATTATGTAGAAATCAGATTCCAAATTTGGACATTATACAAATTGTAAATCAAAACCGAAAGAAAATGAAGGGGAAGTGCCAAATGTCAATATTTTATTCACAGATGTCTAGATCCGATATTTTTTACAATTGGAACTGGAATCTGATATAACTTTTTTTAAACATTGAACACAAGATTTTGTCACGATCAGGGCTGATCCAGTAATAACTTGTTTTTTTCTTCTTTGTGGTACTACTTTGCCTTGGAAAACCGTTAAAAGTAACCGAACGACATGCAATATTTACCAACTGAGTTTTTTTTGTTACCAATTATGCTCGCTTTTCTACAACACATTTGGTTCGCCATTTTCAGCAGAGTCACCCAAATTAGTTTGAGCTACAAAAAGAAGGCGAAGCTACACCAACATTTTTTGCCTGAGTACTGTATTTCACACATATAAGGCACACTTAAGTCTAAAATTGTCTCTAAAATGGTCGATGCGCCCAATATGCTCGTGGCTAGCATACCATACGCTAGCCCAGTGTCATGCTAGCGACTTATCAAACGAAGCGTACTATGTAATGACAAAAAAAAAGAAAATATACCCGCAAATGAGACTGCACCCTATCACACGGTGCGTTTTATAGGTGTGAAAATACGGAAATTTAAAAAACAAGAAAAGTTACATTAAAATCAGCTAGACTTAAAGACAATGAGAGACAAAGGGTATTCTAATTCAGTGCATTAGTTCACTGGGACCCAAACTTTTTCTCACGGCGGATAAGTAAAGCTCTTCCTATTTTCGCCCGGGGATGACTTAAGACAAATACATTGGCTTCATGGACAACGTCCACGACGGCTAGTCCCAAGCACAATAGCATTCATTATTATAACCACGGCTTTCTCGTTTCAAGCAGGAAGGCCAAATTGAAATGGCTGTACTATTTTTGGCGAAAACGTGGTATGAGAGTAGACCTGGGCGATTATGACAAAAATTATCACGATGAAAAAAAATATATAATAATAATTCAGTCTATCGATAATTATTCCCATTACTATCATCTTTTTTTCTTTCAAATTTGAAACTTCAAACTTCTGTGAATACGTAAATTACTTTCCTCAGTCCAATTATAAAAGTAACTTTTAGAAGAAAAATAATATAAAATGATAATTCTCATCTCATTTTCTGAAACGCTTTATCCTCACTAGGGTCGTGGGGGGTGCTGGAGCTTATCCCAGCTGACTTTGGGCGAAAGGCGGATGACACCCTGAATTGGTGGCCGGCCAATTGCAGGGCACAAGGAGACGGACAACCATTCACGCTCACACTCATACCTAGAGGCAATTTAAAGTGTCCAATCAGTCCACCATGCATGTCTGTGGAATGTGGTAGGAAACCAGAGTACCCAAAGAAAACCCAAGCAGACCCAGGAAGAACATGCAAACTCCACACAGGTGGATTTGAACCCAGGTCCCCTTCTGTGAGGGCGACCCGCTGACCACTCAAACTGCCAGGCCGCCCAAAATGATAATTTTAAAAAGTATTTGTTGGTTCTGTTGTGCAGTAAAGATAAGACATCTCCTTCCTTACACTATGAAAAGTAATAAAATCTGCAGAAATTTTGACAGGCGTCTGTTTTTATAAATTTGCATTCAAACCAAAAGTTGCTGTGCAATATGAAATCAACTAAATAATCAACTGTAGACATCATTACCATTGACAAGCAGAGTATTATCAACCTCATAAAAAGAAAGTGTAAATTTACCTCACTTATGGCCAAAAATAATATAACAAGGTTAGATGAACTTAATCCATTTTAACCCAAGTTAATAAGTTTTAGATCAGGGGTCTCAAACTCAATTTACCTGGGGGCCGCTAGAGGCCAAGTCTGGGTGAGACTGGGCCGCATCAGGATTTCCACAAGAAAAGCGCTGATAAAACATTCCAACGTTGGCAAATATCTTTATTTTTTACAAAAAATAATGAATTAGATAAATTAACTTAAAGATGAATAAAAAATCAATCAATCAGTAATACAAAAATAAAATAATAATAATGAGAGATATACACTGGCTGCCTAAGTAGAGAAGATGAATTATTTTTATTCCGTTTCAAATGTCTGTATTAACAGCTCTTTAACCTTTAACTTTCTGAACTTGAATGGAACATTGAATATGAAATATTCTGAACACGGCTTCTCTTGCCTACTCCTTGCTGCTAGAGACCTGGCAGCGCTTCTTCTCACATAGCTGAGTCACATTTGGCTTGAGGGAGGAAGCAGTGGAGACCCTCAGTAGAGCTTGAAGATGCTCATCAGTAAGTCTGGACCTGTACTTGGACTTATTGAAGTTCAAGGTGGAGAAGAGCTTCTCACACAAGTATGTTTCCCAAAAAGGCACATGGTCCGCTTGAACATTCGGGAAAGTTCAGGGAAGCTGGGGGTCAACTCTCTCAAAAATTGCCCAAGCTTGTCTGCTTCTCCACTCACCTCCCTGAACTTGGCTTTGAGTGCAGAGTTGCACTGCAGGTCAATGAGCTCCATTTGAAGCTCAGGAGGGGCATCTTGCACATCAAAGGAGAAGGGGTCCGCAAAAATTTGAAATGTGGCTTTGTGTGTCTTGAAGTCTGCAAATCTGTGATCAAATTCCTCCTGTAGCTTCGAAATGGCCTCAACATACTTCTCACCACTGAATGGTGTGCCTGCATCCACGAGAGCCTTGCATGCTGGGAAATGGCAAAGGTTTGTCTGAGAGAGCTGGGCTTTCCATAACACAAGTTTAGTGCAGAATGCTCTCACGTTGTCATAGGCAGCACTGACAAGTTGCCCCTGGCCTTGTAGCTTCTTGTTCAGTACATTAAGCTCATGTGTGATATCAACAAGAAAAGCCAAGTCCATGAGCCATTTGGGATCACTTAGCACAGGAACAGCAACCCCGTCTATCTCCATGAAGTCTTTTACTTCTGCTCTCAACTCAAAAAATCTCTTCAACACGTTTCCCCTGCTGAGCCAACGTACCTCAGTGAAGTAGAGCACATCCCCATATTCTGACTCCATTTCCTCTAAAAAAAGCACGGAACCTTCTGTGCTTTAAGCCCCTGGATCTGATTTGGTTGACGCATTTCATAACGACAGACATCACATTGTCAAACTTCAGGCATCTGCTGCAAAGGGCCTGCTGATGTATAATGCAGTGCAGAGCTATGGCCTCCTCCACATCCTCCTCTTCCAGTTTTTTTTGAACAAGTGCTACCAGTCCATTCTTCCTCCCTGTCATTGATGGGGCTCCATCGGTTGTTATTCCAACAAAGCTCTTCCATGGCAAACCGGCATTCTTAATGGCATCACACAGCTGGTGAAATATTTCCTTCGCGGTGGTCTGGCCATGCATTGGAATTACTGTGAGCAACTCCTCCATTACTTTAAAATTGTCATCAACACCACGGATATATATTGCGAGCTGGGCAGTGTCTGTGATGTCTGTGGTCTCATCAAGAGCCACTGAATATACACTGAAACATTGTGCTTTCTCACACAGTTGATCATAAATGTCACTTGACAGGTGAGAAATGCGCTCTGCCACGGTGTTGGCAGAAAGGCTGATGTGGTTGAACAGACTTCTTTTCTGGACAGACAATATGTGCAGCCTGTAATATGCACTTTTTGATAAATTCACCTTCTGTGAATGGCTTTCTTGCTTTAGCAATCAACTCACAAAACGGCGTAGCTAGCTTCGACTGCTGCATTACTGTCTTTGGTAGCCTTTTTGAAGAAATCCTGTTGCCTCAGAAGACATGTTTTAAGACTGGCAACCTGGTTGCCTCTCTCATCTCCCTGGTATTTTTCGTACTCCTCAGCATGTCTCATAGTATAATGACGTTTCAAATTGTATTCCTTGTGCACCGCAACTTTTTCAGTGCAAATGAGACACGTCGGAGTTCCCCTGTGTTCAACAAAGAAATATTGCACTCCCCACTTTTCTTGAAACTGTCTGTGCTCATCAACGACCTTTCTCTTCACGCCAGGCTTTGAAAGAGACATCTCTGGGGCTCTGTAATATGTTTTTCCACTTGGAATGAGTCTCGGGTTGATCTTTCACGTTCAGTCGCGCGGGTTTGTGGAGCATGCGCACTTTCGCTCTCCGTTTCTCCGTTTCGCTCGCGAAGATGGCTACACTGACACAGGCTGGATCACGGATCATAGCGCCTCATTCAGTTGTATGCTGAGAGCAGCGGAGGAGTGTGCGCGCCGAGCGGAGTGATCGGCTTCACGGCTTCTCCTCCGCCCAGCTGATTGGAGGAATGAATGAGTGAGTGAGCGAGGCACTGGACAGCCCGGCCGATATCCCGCCCTCCAGAGCTGTATACCTCACCGTGATTGGTTCATTCAGCTCCGAACACAACAAGTGTCATTCATATCAATCTTACGGGCCGCACGAACATTAATCTTTCATATTAAGACGGGGGCCGCAAATTATCGTCCCGAGGGCCGCAGTTGGCCCGCGGGCCGCGAGTTTGAGACCCCTGTTTTAGATGTTTGCAACGTTTTCAGAATATGTAAATAGCATGGGGAAACACCCTCATATCAAGTAAGAAAAATATTACAGGCTCTCCTCAAATGAGGACTGTGGGTTGTTGTTTCAATAAAGCTGTCCTTTGTGCACAGTTATTTATGAGGCATTTAAAAAAAACATAAAAAGAAAATGCCATGGAGAATTTACTTGGATATTTTAGTGGGTCGACTTGGTGTTGTCCTTCATCTCAATTGTTCATTTTGGCCATGTTATTGTCATATTGCGTTCATGCTCCGTTTTACCCGCTCTATTGCTAACCATGCTAAAACATTTTTCCTTATCATCCTCTTCTCGTAAACGTTGATCCGGAACGAGCGTTCATGTCGCAACAGTGCCCCTGTTCTTTCTGGTGGTCGGGTGGTGTAATTGCAGTTTAAAATGATGTAATATTTATCGGAAGTTTTTATTATTATTGTTGACAAAAAATATTTGACAATTATCGTTATGGTTTTATCTCCCAGTTTTATGAGAGCCACTTTTCAAGCGGTACGAAGCTCGGAATAGATCAAGAAAAATCCTAATGTATTTATTCAAGTATAACACGCACCTGTGTAAAACACGCACCCATGATTTGTGTCTAAAAATTGGTATTACAATTGTTTGCACTGTTGCTCTTGGGACCTGCAGCTGCTTTGAATTGGCTCCAAGTGACTTTCCTGACTTGTTCAAGTCAAGGATTCGCTTTTTCAGATCCATGCTGAGCTCCTTTGACTTTCACATTGCAGCGTTTGTGGGCGTTTGCATCCAATGAGCCCTAAATAAATGGCCTCACAGAAGTCACCAGCAAATCAAGTAAATGGGATCATTAAGAATCATCAAATCATTAAGATAGAAAAGCAGCAAAAACACAAAACGAGCAAGAGTGGACGGAGCTACCACCACCGGCTGCCACCTGAACGGCGCCATCTTGGTTGCGGTAGCAAAAACGGATACAACTCAAAAAGACGTTGTAAAGTTGGACAAAAACTAGAACCACACACAGGAAGTCTTCCACAAGACTGGGAACTTCTGCAGACTGTGACCGAGGAAGAGAATATGCAGAGTCACTCTTTCAAGCTTATCCGCACAGTTCCTCAGTAGTCTGGAGCTGAAGACAACAGTAGCAGAGTAGAACCCCTCGACTCCGTTTCCGGCCTAGTAAGCGCCGAGAGCTCTTCCATCTTATCCCATGATGGAATGGTTGGTCAGAAGCGTTGCTTCTTCTCCCGGCACTTTTGTCCAGCTCCGAAATTCCAGCGGCATTGAGGTGTTGCTCCTTCTGCTGCGTATTGTTACAGCTAGTCCCATGTGTATGACAGCGTAGGCATGGCTGAATGGTTCCAAAAAAGAAGTAGCAGAAAGAAGCCAGGCTAACAGAAAAAGGAAAGTTGAAAAGACATTAAAGTAAAAAGTATAAATTATAAAGTAAAGTAAAAAGGAATGTATTACGAAATATTAAAATGTAATTAAAAAAAAGATAGAAGGGCTGTAGAACACGAAAAACATTAGAGTGGACAGAGCTACTGCCACTGGCTTCCGCGTGAACGGCGCCATCCTGGAAAAAATAAAAATAAAACGGTGAGTCAGACTTGGAGGAGGATCAGCTGAGTCAAGTGGACATGTAGCAGCAACATGTAAAAATCTGGAAATACGGCATGCTCATACTGCGCCACCAGAGAGAAAAAAGCATCATCAGTAATAGGAGTTTGTGCATGCCTCATCTTAAGGAAAATAAAGGTTGAAATATTAACAAAAACCATTAGGCTGTCCTTTTTTTGTTTCTACGCGTATTTGTCGTATGAAAAGCAGTTGAGTGAGTTTGTGCATGCATAGGTTTGACAGATTGGGTGATCTTCCCGTTGAACTGAGTGGGTTATATTTACGGTGTGATTGGTTTGGAATCTTTGTGATCTGGCAGCTCTGGGGTGCAACATGCCATTGGTTCATGATCTCCATTCTTGAGCGTTAATAGTGTCTCCTATGCAAGAGGTTTAAAACGTTCATATTTTATTTCTCTGCGGAATGGTGGTTGGGGACTGCTGCATTAGATGACCAACAACTTTCTGTTGTGGAAAACCTTCATTTTTTTTTTTTTCGTTTGATGCTCTTTAGAGGTAATTTGACTGTGTTCAAGCTCTCATAGATTATACAACCTTTATTTCTTTTACGACTGACATCTAGAGCTCTGATGTTTGCCTGATGTTACTATTAAGTCTCACTGCTCGTTGGATTGACGCTTCTTTTAACCTCATTGTTGTGCTGCTTGTCGATGAGGTCTGCAGCTCACATTCAGCTGCATACGTGCAGGAATTTTATTGAGGAGAAGCTGAATAAATAGTGAAAGAAAGTGTTCATGTGGTTTTAAGAGAGAGTGTGAGCAACATAAGCAAAGTCATGGGAGTGTGCAGTCTGGGTTGCATTGCCAATAAGCTTCATCTTATCATGAACGAGGGCATAATTTCACAACGCAGCGTGAGTGACACTTAATTCTTTAATTCATTTTCTGAACCGCTTTATCCTCACTAGGGTAGTGGGGCGTGCTGGAGGTTATCCCAGCTGACTTCGAGCCAGAGGCAGGGGACACCCTGAATCGGTCCAGCCGATCGCAGGGCACGAGGAGATGGACACCCATTCACTCTCACACTCATACCTAGGGGCATTTAGAGTGTCCAATCAGCCAACATGCATGTTTTTGGAATGTGAGAGGAAACCGGAGTACCCGGAGAAATCTCACACAGGCCCAGGGAGAACATGCAAACTACATGCAGGTGGACCGACCTGGACTTAAATTCAGCACCCCAGAGATGTGAGGCCGACGCACTAACCACTCAAGCCGGGTTGCCCGAGTGACACTTTTTTCAACCGGAAAATGTTCTGTCATTTTTTTGCCCTATAATCTTGTCTACTGGCAATTGGACAACATTCAGGAGGACTTTAAAATTCCAACAAAGCGTCTGCAGCAGGTGTGCAAGTGTGGTGGAACATCTGTATATGTCACAGAGTTTCCTAGAAAAAAAGCGACACCTCTGCGTTTATGCAAGTAAGAACTGCTTTTCTGTTCCTCTGACTGCAACCCAATGGATCCTGTTAAAGAAGTCAGCCATTTTCCTGGAACCATACGATTATTTGGCAGTGACTGCCAGGTGTTGATGACATACTTGCCACCACAGTGCAAAAGCTACTTCTTTCTCGAGGGGAAGAAAATCAAGACCATGAATGTACTGTCTTCAAGGCTGTAAAATGATGCTTCCCCATGTTGAGACAGAAGAAAGTCTTACATACATTTATGTAAAAACATATTTTTTGCAACTAGCATTTGAAACATTGTTTTAATTATTATTTGTATTGTTTGAAGGTACAGTGGTACCTCGTCATACGGCCGTTCGTCACACAATATTCTCGTCTTACGACGGAAATTTCGATCGAATAATTCGCCCGTCATGCGATCAAAATTTCGTGATGCGACCAAGCCTTTTTTGCATATCTTTCGCGTATAACCATATCTACGAGCACTGAACGATTAATTCAGACGAGTTCCGACCAGGAAACGCACAACGCGCATGCGCGGGCAAAAAGATGACTTTCTGGGAAATGAAGTATACTCGTGCACACAACGCCGATAGGCAATGGCACTCTTTCTCAGAATGAAACTTCATTACCCACAATCAATGCGTGGGTAAGCTGAGCTGTTGCATTTCCTGTTATTTTTATTATCTAATACGAGGAGTATTATATTACTTCTCGTTCGCTGCTCCTAAGAACATCAGCGGAACTGGCTCGCAATTCCCTCTTTGTAATATTTCTGGTCGCAACTCTCATAGGCGCCGTTCAAAGCGGTTGCATCCAGAGCCATTTCAACGAGGGAGTTGCAAGCCGGTCTTTATGAGCAGCGGAGCGATCGCTAAAATGTACTACAAGACTATTTCTCGTTGGCAAGTGGTCGTGGGTTATCCTATTTTGAGGACATTTGTGTGAATCATTTTCGGAATATTTTGAAGGGAATACGTAGTACAACAGCAAACAGCCCATCGATAACGAACGCGAGGGTGGAGGCGTGGCAAACCGCCAACCCGGAAAACGAAGGTAACAAAAGATTACAACAAAATTAGAATTCAGTTTTGTGTAAAGTTACATTAAACGTATGTTTGAGTGTCTGTATATATTAATCCAAGTTAATTTAAATTTGTGTGTTCCGTTTACGAGTGCGTTGTCGTGGAAAAAAAACGAACACCACGCCCCCTAACATCTCTATCTCCCGTCGGCGAAATCTGCCCAATTTTAGTTAGATTAAACACATTTTATTACTATTAAACCACTAGTTATGTGTTACTTTGTTAATAGATGGCGAATTAGAAGAAATAAAACATTTTTTCCAATCCATTATCCTGTTATTGGTTTTTTCAGTGGGTTGGAACTAATTAATTTGTTTCCCATTCATTTCAATGGGAAACCTCCGCTCGAGTTACGAGAATCTCGTCATACGATCTCAGTCCCGGAACGGATTAAGATCGTATGTCGAGGTACCACTGTATTTAAAAACATGTCCAGTTAATGACAGTCCACCAGAAGAAAACCATAGATTAGGGAGCGTCTTTAATGAAATTTTGAAGTAGAAACCAAATCTGCTGCCTTATCTTCTTTGTTTCTAAAATTCTGAACTACTCAAACTCCATTTGAGTATTGGAGGGCACATGCTAACCAAACTTGCTCTCTGGCTGTGTCGCAACCCAGTATCTATGTACCCCATGCACTAGTTTTAACAGTAGAGACTTTTCAGTGCAATGCTACCTCAAATATAATAGATGAATAGGTAATCCGCTAACATGACTGAGATGCTTGTCTTCATTAGTGATCGAGCATTTAATAAGTTCAAGTAGTAACAGCTGTTTTTGTCAGGGTTACCACTCAAATATTTGCCCGTTGTGTGTACCTGTTATTTTTACTCTATGTAATAAAACGTTGTACCCAAATTTTAGCACTTTTCATCTTCAAGTGTCTTCATAATTTGGGGGTAAGATACGCAGTGTTTATATCTTTGTATTCTGCGCTTTCCTTCAGTTTGTGTGTGCATTTTGGCACCAGCATTATTAAAGCACCCTCCTATTTTTGACTGTTGTATTTATTTCGTAAAACTGAGTTGTATTGTTAACATTTAACAAAAGTTAACAAAATTACCATATTTACTCGCATATAAGCCGTCCGCGCGTATAAGCCGTACCCTGAAAATTGCCTTTAAATTGTTTCAATTTCTCACGTATAAGCCGCTCCCCTGATTCCCAATTTTCACCTCCATATTCATGGTTTTAATAGGGAGTACAAATGTGTTACTTTGAAGGGAAAATCTTAAGAAAAATCATCACAAGTGGTATTTCTGAGATACTGAATGAATCAAAAGCATATTATTAGGGTCAATATCATAAGGAAGTGAATATGCCTGTCTTTGTAAATGCAAAATATCAAATTCAATTTTAAAAAAGAAATAAGTCTATCTTGATGAGAACCTGATGCTTTCAAATTACAGAAATTACATTTTTTTTACAAGAAGTTTAAGATGTTGTGGCAGCCATATTGCTTCCAATGTCAAAATATCTCAATTCTTTCGATGGTTTATGAACCATATTACTCCAATAGTTGTCACTCAAACAAGAAATACAACAAAGAAATCAATATTAGCGAGTTAGCTTAGCGTTGCGATGTTCTTTGATAACGCTGGGACACCTCATCGACACAGATACCCCTGTCAGAGAGTGAGACAAAGGCACACAGATGATTCTTCAGCTTTTTTTATATCAAATCCAAGCAATTGACAATGTAGAGCATTCTTCTTTGACAACACATTACAGTCAACTTTGATGAACACTGAATCAAACTCCGCTGGAAACGTTCGCAGTACTCTCTACTAAAAACTACAACCCAAACTACAACTATAGGACCCCAAGCTGTCTGCCTAGGTGCCTCAACGAAAAGAAGGATATAACCTGCCTTTTAAAGAAAACAACTGAAAACATCGGACATTTATAACAAAGTGCAACTTAGTTTGATTTCAAAATCAAGGCTACTCGCGTCTGGCCAGTCAGAGCACGTTTGACTAGGTTTAGACGGCAGTGCCCTACGTAAGATGGCTGCCCTGGACCTAGGTAAGATGGCTGTGCTCCGAGCGACCAGTGACGGAAACGTGATTTTTTTTCACGTTTTATGCAGGATACATTTTTTTTTTTGAATTTCCTTCATAGATGTCAAAACAAATTTTGTTTGGTGTTTTATCTGTTTATCCTTTCTCTATTTTGAAATAAATGAAAGTATCGGCCCAATTTGCTTGCGTCGTGACGTTACGCACCGACGCAACGGCGCCATTTTGTCATGACATCACCGTGTCACAGCGCCATCAATTTGCTGTTTTTTTGCATGTTGTGTTTTTATGCGCATATAAGCCGTACCCTCGATTCAGTCATCATTTTTTTGCCCGACAAAAGCAGCTTATATGCGAGTAAATACAGTATTTGCCCCCTTCCTGATTTCTTTTATCACACATGGTTTCAGATCATCAAACCAATTTTATTATGACACAGACAAACCAAGGAAATAGAAAATGCAGTTTCTAAATGAAGATTTTATTTACCAAGGCAGAAAATATTACAAACTTGTCTGGCCCTCTGTGAAAAAGTAGTTGCCCCCTGAACCTAATAACGGGTTGTGCCACCTTTGGCAGCAATAACTGAAATCAAGCGTTTACAATAATTTGTCATAAGTCTTTCACAACGGTTTAGAGGAATTTTGGCCCACTCTTCTGTGTAGAATTGTTTCAATTCTGCAATATTAGAGGGTTTTCTAGCATGAAAAGCCTGTTTCAGGTCACACCACAGCATTTCAATAGAATTTCCATCCGGACTTTGACTTGGCCACTCCACAACCTTAACTTTGTTTTATTTTTTTTTGAGCCCTTCAGAGGTGGACCTGCTGGTGTGCTCTGGATCGTTGTCGTGCTGCATGCTCGAAGAACGCTGGAGTTTGAGCGCACGAACTGAGGGCTGGACGTTCTCCAAAATTTGCTGGTAGACAGCAGAATGAAACAGCAAAGCAGCCCCAGACCATCACACTGCCACCTCCATGCTTCACTGTTGGTATAGTGTTCTTTTGATGGAATGCTGTGCCATTTTTTTTCGCCAAATGTAACGGGCCACACACCAATAAGTTACACTTTTGGCTCATCAGTCCACAGAATGTTCTTCCAAAAGTGTGGAGGATCATCAAGATGTGTTTTGGCAAACCGAAGACGAGCCTTTAGATTATTTTTGTACAGCAATTGATTTCGCCTTAGAACTCTGCCATGGATGCTAGCTTTGGCCAGTGTTTTCCTTATCATAGAGACATGAACATTGACCTTATCTGAGCCCAGCAAGGCCTGCAGATCTTTTGATGTTTTTCTAGGTTCTTTTGTGATGACCTAAATACTCCTCATCGCACTCTTGGAGTAATTTTACCTGGCCAACCACTCCAGGGAAGGTTTGGCACTGTTCCCTGTTCTCTCATTTGTGGATAATGACTCTGACAGTGCTTCCCCGGCACGCCA
The DNA here is from genome assembly GCF_051989625.1 of Stigmatopora argus. NCBI lineage: Eukaryota > Metazoa > Chordata > Actinopteri > Syngnathiformes > Syngnathidae > Stigmatopora > Stigmatopora argus. Next base: position 23,647,000 of record NC_135388.1, on the reverse strand, counting down.
AAGCTTTGGAAATGGCTTTGTAACCTTTTCCAGACTGATAGATGTCCATCACTTTTTTTCGCACTTCTGGAATTTCTTTGGATAGTGGCATGATGCTCTGATCTGATACATTCTATTTAAGTGTTTTCTTGATTCAACATGTAGTGGTAATCAGGTGTGGGTGTGGCCGGTGAAATTGAAGTCATCTTTCCTACAATTTTATCTATTTTGAGATTTAACAAAAGGGGTAATTTCTTTTTCACTGAGGGCCAGAAAAGTTTGTAATTTTTCTGCCTTGGTAAATAAAATAATAATTTAGAAACTGCATATTCTCTTTCCTTGGGTTGTCTCTGTCATACAAAAATTGATTTGATGGTTTGAAAACCTGTGTGTGATAAATATGCCAAAAACAAATCAGGAAGGGGCAAATATTTTTTTACGCCTCTGTATATATAAATGTTATAGATACCATTTTCAGCTAGTTTCGTCACAGATGGGTGTCGTCATCCATAATAATTAAAAGCAGAATACAGTAATCCCTCGAATATCGCGGGTAATGTAAACCAGACATTGCTTCGATAATCGGAAAACCGCTAAGTAGGATCACTTCTATTATTACTACATAGCATGTTTTCATGTCTATACAAAAATAGTACACAAGTACAATTACCAAGATATTTATTAAATAACACAGTTATAGGCATAGCAAAAGATTCTATTGTATTGATATCTAAATATAATCTATAAATAAAAAAATGTAAATACTTTATTGTACTCAATGAAAATAATTCCTCTCTGCTTGATTTAAATAATAAAAAATAGGTTATTGGGAGCTTTAGTCCAAGTCCTCTTTCTCAGATTCGAGAGACATTGGATCACCAATGGAATCTTCGGAGGGCGCTGGAGGGGAGCTTTTTATGAGGAGCTTCTACGAAAGGTTGTCAGCGGACGAGGAACATGGAGACCGGCATTTCTTTTCTTGTACAAACATGCTTTTGTACAAGGACCTGAGACTGTCAAGACGAGTGCCAAATTTCAATAGCTCCGACCATGTTGTCATCAAAATCCTGGACCCGTTGTCGCAAACTGAGTGCCATATTGTTTGTTGTTTGAACGAAATGCACACTCAAACAGCAGTAAGACAGGAGCAAGACCTATGTTATTTCTCAACTGGACATCTTTTATAGACAGCACAGTACAGTGAAAACATGAAGGACATCTGCCCTCCTTGGTCATTGTTTTGGCAATGTCTGATATCTTTCTTGGAAGGTCAGCCTGACCCTGGTTCATAAACTCATGTTGCTATCTGCGACTCACAATGTGTTATATAGACTAATGGGTGCCACAATATTCCACAATGCTCCTTCCTTTTGTAGTTTTGTTAACTACAAACACAATAGTACAGATCACACAGTTCAGTTCTTTGGACTTCCGGTGCCAGTCAGTCCTGGTGAATGATGATTCCGCCTTTATTACTGCCTGGAGGATTATTGTGCCTCTAAGAACGGCATCTGCGGTCCCCCGATCCTTTTCTTTTGATCACCTGCCGATGATCAGCACAGTGTCCGCTGGAGGGACCCCAGGTCGGCAAAGTCGTCCCTCGTCGTCCTGAGGTGGCGGCTCGGCACTCCACATGTTGGAGTTGGGCGCTCGCTCCACCTCTTCCAATCGTCATCCTCCTGGATGGATCCTCTTTGTTTAGACTTCCAGGAGTAAATTTTATTAGCAAAGGGCAAACTTTAGGAGTCCAGTCCGTTCTGGCTCCTCTTTATTTAGATAAAGGTTATCAGGAGCAAAGCATTTACTTCGTTGCAAGCAAGTTTGATATTAATAGTGATGAGCAAAGCAAGTTCAACAGTTAAGCAAAGCATATTCTTCGTTGTAAGCAAATGTATAATAATATGATATAAAATCCTGACATTCCTCCTTTTTATTATACATTTGCATACAATCTAATTCCTTTATGCCTATATTTTAATAACTTTTTTATGACAAATATAATTCCACCCGGGGTGGGGGTGTGTGCAGGTCTGCTCTTCACCCGAATTCCCCATACTTGCAGGTCAGGTCGGAAAAAGGAAGAACAAAATCACTCTCGTCCAATTCACTTTCCTATTGATCACAGTCACTGACATTAATGCTCTCACCATTAGGCGGTGTAATAAATGGATACAATTCTTGAAATTTTTAATTTGTAGGCGCAATTGCAGTAGTTATAAGTTAACTTCACAAAGTGTCTAAGGGGATAAGACAATGCCCACACAATGTCAAAGTAGTAGCAAAAACAGCCATTGAGATCACCACCATGAAGGCCAATTCCGACGGTCTTATCCCACCAGTCTGTCCAGGTGGACAATTCCACTTCAGAATGCCTCTTCGTTTTCTGGTTCAGGGTCTACAGGCCTTCATTGGCTCCGCACGTGTCCTTGGGGAAAAAGGTGCAACATTGATCTCCCATATCAATCGGTTTGTGGTCCTGGAAACCAAGAGACTGGTAGTCAGTATAATTTCCACGTTTTGGACATTGTAATGGATGTTGTTTATCCTATCCATATTATCTTTTGGAGTACCCCAAAGATAATAGACTCCAGCCTGCTGCAATTTGGTTAGCCAACCCATACTCGTCTGGTATGCCTCAGGGGATGCAAATGGCATCAATGTAAGTCGAGTCGTCATGCATCCATGAGGCTCAAAACCTTTGACAGAGGCCAGCCGCCGCAGCAAAATTCTGAGCCGCCAATTGTATCTCCTCGACTGTAGATGTAACAACAGATACTGGTAGGATCAGTGAAACCAAAGCACATAGTCCTGTTTCTTTTGGACAGAAGTCACATAATTTATTTGCACCACACCACCAACATAGGTCAAAACGTGGAATCAGTGACGCAGTTTGTCTTGGAACATGGTGACTCCCTGTCTCATTTACGGGCCCCAAATTGAGACCCTGCCCTGTAAGGTTCAAAGCGGGTAAAGTTAGCAAAGGCAATTGATACGACGAACCGGTGAGGCCGAGTCCCAACTCTGTTCTAGCCTTACACGCATTTTTTGTTGTTTGTTAAATTCAAAGACCCTAGTTACAATGTCTCAACTCACAGGGAGGGGTGGAAACAGAAGTGAGACGCCAATATAATCAAAACAAATGGTCTGAAAGTCATTTTGGATCTTCTTTGTTTTGTCCATTCCAAGCAGTCCAAGGCGTTTTGACTTCTCTTTGTTTATTCTAACTAAAGTTCTCAGGAGCAAAGCCTTTACTTCGTTGCAAGCAAACATAATAATATGAAACTAAGTTCAATAGTAAAGCAAAGCATATTCTTCATTGCAAGCAAATATATATGTGGAACTAATAATCCTGACAGCAATATTAGTGGAAAATTGGCTTTTCATTTACTGCTTTCTTAACAGGATAGACAACGTTTCATTCATTTTCCCTTTTTTATCTACTGTAATCAATAGCCAGACTGCCTTACCCCATATGGCCGTTCTACATCCCCCGGGAGTTCTCGCACGTTATCATAATAACTGCGTATATACGTCCCTCGGCCGATGCGACAGTCGCCCGCGAGCTGCTTCACGCCACTGTGTCCCGGCTGCAAACGTCACACCCCCAGTCTCTCCTTCTTATCTCTGGTGATTTTAACCATGCTCCCTTGGCTTCTACTCTCCCCACCTTCACTCAGTTTGTGAAGTGCCACACCAGGGAACAAAAAACTCTGGACCTGCTGTATGCCAACACAAAGGAGGCATACAGCTCAGTCCCCCTCCCCCCACTGGGCCGCTCAGACCACAACCTGGTCCATCTGATCCCCACCTACATCCCTATGGTGAGGAAAATAAAACCTACCACGAGGATCATACAAAGATGGACCGAGGAGACCAGCATGGTACTGAGGGACTGTTTTGAGACCACTGACTGGGAGGTGCTGTGCAATTCACATGGTAATGACATTGACCGCTTGACCCACTGCATCACAGATTATATTAACTTCTGTGTTGAGAACATTGTACCCTCCAAGAAGGTCCGTTGTTTCTCCAACAATAAGCCGTGGGTCACCAGGGATCTAAGGGCCCTCCTGAACAAGAAGAAGAGGGCTTTTAGGTCTGGGGAGAAAGAGAGCCTGAAAATGGTCCAGAAGGAGCTGAAGAGAGAGATAAGGAAGGGTAAGACCATCTACAGGAGGAAGCTGGAGAACCAACTCCAGAGAGGCAACACCAAAGAGGTCTGGAGGAGCTTGAGGACTATTTCGGGCCATGGAGGCAACAGCGAGAGAGACCCGGAGTCTGGCGGCAGGGAGTGGGCCAATGAACTGAATCAGTTCTTTAACAGATTCAGTCCTGCCCCCACTCCCCTGACCCCCCCAGACCAGAAGCAACGCTCCCCCCTCGTTCTCCTCCTCTTCCTCCCCCTCTTCCACCGGTCTCTGCATTACTGTCGATCAGGTGATAAAACAGCTCAAGAAGATCGAGGCAAGGAAGGCTACCGGTCCAGACGGCCTCAGCTCCAGACTACTGAGAGAGTGTGCGGATCAGCTTGGTATAGTGATTCTGCATATTTTCAACCTCAGCCTCAGTCTGCAGAAGGTCCCCACCTTGTGGAAAACTTCCTGCGTGGTCCCAGTTCCTAAGACTGCGTACCCCAGGGAGCCAAACCACTTCAGGCCGGTAGCATTAACCTCTCACCTGATCAAGACATTGGAGAGAATCATCCTCAATCACCTCAGTCCCCTGATGAATGCAGAGCTGGACCCTCTGCAGTTCGCCTATCGTCCAGGCCTTGGTGTGGAAGATGCTACCACCTACCTGATGCACAGGTCTCTTTCACACCTGGAGAACGCGGGAAGCACGCTGAGAATGATGTTTTTTGACCTCTCCAGTGCGTTCAACACCATTCAGCCGGTTCTACTGAGAGGGACACTGGAAAAGGCTGGAGTAAGGAACCACCTAGCCGCATGGATCATCGACTTCCTCACTGACAGACCACAATATGTGAGACTCCAGGACTGTACGTCTGATGTGGTAGCTTGCAGCACGGGGGCCCCACAAGGCACAGTGCTCTCTCCACTCCTCTTCTCCCTCTACACATCGGACTTTAAACATAATACAGACACCTGCCACCTCCAGAAGTTCTCTGACGACACCGCTATTGTTGGACGAGTGACGGACGGGAACGACCTGGAGTACAGGGGAGTCATCACAGCCTTTGTTGACTGGTGTAGGCAAAACCACCTCTACATCAACACCAGTAAGACAAAGGAAATGGTCATCGATTTTCGGAGGAATCCTCAACAGACCACTCAGGTGAACATCCAGGGTACAGACATTGAAATCGTGGAGAATTTTAAGTACCTGGGTGTTCACCTCAACAACAAACTAGACTGGTCCACAAACACAGATGCCCTGTACAAAAGGGGCCAGAGCCGCCTCTACCTACTGAGGAGTCTACGGTCCTTTGGAGTGTGCAGGACACTGCTGAGGACTTTCTACGACACTGTGGTGGCCTCTACAGTGTTTTATGCAGTGCTTTGTTGGGGATGCGGGAGCACGGAGAGGGACAGGAACAGGCTGAATAAGCTGGTCAGGAGGGCCAGCTCTGTTCTGGGCTGTCCTCTGGACTCTGTGGAGGAAGTGGGAGAGCGGAGGATGCTGACCAGGATGATGTCCATCATGGACAGCACCTCCCACCCCCTGCATGAGTCTGTGGAGTCCCTCCGAAGCTCCTTTAGCAATAGACTGCGGCACCCTCATTGCAGGAAGGAGCGCTTCCGCGGATCCTTCCTCCCATCAGCTGTCAGGCTCTTTAACAAAAAAATGGCTGTGTTAAGACCTACCGTATGCATGCATGTACATTTATGTGTATGTATGTATGTATATATGTGCTAAGCAACACGCTTATTTAATTATATATTTATTCATGTATTTATTTCTTGACCTACTTATTACCTATCTATTTATGTCTAAAATGCCTTTCCTATTCCTGCATCCTCACCCTCTTGCCACTGGAACAACGAAATTTCCCGAATACGGGATGAATAAAGTTATCCAATCCAATCCAATGCAAATTCCTTATGTTCCACATAAGAACATAAGAAGGTAGACTTGATTCCAAGACAATAGAATGATTCAAACAAAAATCATGTAAACTAAAAAATAGGAAAAAATTACAAAAGGCAAACCGGGCTGGATTCTTCATAGGGGTTCAAAAACCTCTCCAGCCATGCACAGAAAAACAGCTCTCATTCTCTGCAATAGTTGCATTCACATCAGTTAACATTCAGAAACAAGTGAATGAATCTATATTTCTAAATTTAATTGAACCACCACCACCCCCCGATCGCAAGAATTTGTATATTAAGCCTGTGCCCTTTAAGGCAATTAAGCCACATAACTTATAAAATGCATGCTAATCAAGAACTCCAAATTCAGTCAATAACCAATCCCTTCAAAAAGATTTTTTGTTTAGAAAAAAATTAACCCAAAAGTTTTATAGTGGCGCTGCACTCAGCCCAACACCTCCTTGTTCAGACATGAGACTTCCCATGAGTCAGTATAGCAGCCCACCCAAGAAAGCTTATCTACAAATTTGTTTTTTCCCTCAGTGCTCCCAAAATCATCATTTCCCAGAGCAGCTTATTTGTTCATTCATTCATCTTCCATACCACTCATCTTTGAAAGGGTTGCGGGGGTTGCTGGAGCCTAACCCAGCTGTCTTTGGTCGCCAGTCAGTCGTTGGGCACACAGAGAGACAAACGACCAATACCACCCCCGATGAAACCGCCACCAGCGCATCCCACCACCAAAGTCAGGCGACCACTACACCACGAGGCGGCACCTTATTTGTACATCCACACCTTAAGTTTCAGATTTGGACTTTGCTGCTGAATTTTCATTAAAATTGGATTTGATGAAATAGTTCTGCCATAATTAGTCGCTGCCATCCCTGAAACGGCTTATTGGGAATTTCAGAAATCGATTCCAAATTCCCAAATCTTTTCCACCTTGATATCTGATCGATTGGTTTTCTCGGTGGCCAGCAGATCAAATGCACAAGAAGACGGACAACCATTCACTCATATCCAGGGGTAATTTAGTGTGTTCAACTAGCGTGGAATGCATAATTTTGGTTTGTGGGGGGAAACTGGAGTACCCGTATATTTCTATATATAGTTCGCAGTCTAGCTTTGAATGCTCTGTTGACGCCAACATCTAGCGGCAGGAGTTCTTTTGTTAATCCACCTTAAATGATGGACGCCGTCATTCGGTTGACAAAAGAACTATATATCCCAGCTGCTTGCCGTAGTTGCACGAGCTGTTGCGGCTCAATATTGATCCATATTGTGTGTGTGCGTGCGTGCGCGCGTGCGCGTATATTGGATTGGATAACTTTATTCATCCCGTATTTGGGAAATTTCATTGTCACAGTAGCAAGAGGGTGAGAATGAAGATGCAGGTAAGGCATTTTAGACATAAATAGATAGGTAATCAATAAGTTAATAAATAAATAAATATATAAGTAAATAAATAATACATTTATAAATAAATAAATGTACATGTATATATGTATGTGTATATACAGGGTGTCCCAAAAAATGTATGCACATTAAAAATAATTGTAATCGTGGTGTTTAATTAGAATTTTATTATTTCAAAAGTGTGAGAATATTTACAAGTATCATTTTTTATTAACCGCCATAATTGTACCTACTGGGCACCTGAGAATCCACATGTTACTGTCGACCATCATGTCAATTTGCCGGGAATTACTGTATGGTGTGGTTTATCATCAAGAGGATTAATTGGACCATTCTTTTTTGACGCAACTGTAACCGGTCCCATTTACTTGAACTTGCTGCAACAATCTGTTATGCCATGCATTAGAGACGATTTTGAAGATGAAGTTTATTAGCATGAACTTCACAGGTTTTTTTCGCAACGGCAACAGCTGAGCTTACCCACATTGATTGTGGGTAATGAAGTTTTATTCTGAGAAAGAGTGCCATTGCCTATCGGCGTTGTGTGCACGAGTATACTTCATTACCCAGAAAGCCCTCTTTTTTCCTTCGCGTTGTGCGCTTCCTGGTCGAAACTCGTCTGAATAAATCGTTTGGTGCTCGTAGATATTGTTATACACGAAAGAGATGCGGCAAAAAAAGACTGTGCTACAATGATAAACAGCCTCTCATGTCATGGCCTGGCTTGGTCGCATCTCGGAATTGTAATCGTATCGCGAGCGAATTATTCAATCGAAATTTTCGTCGTACCACAAGCATGTCGTACCACGGGCATGTTGTATCACGAGGTACCACTGTATTATATGTGTATATGTGTATTGTGTGTGTATGTGTATTGCGTGTGTGTATATGTGTATATATATATATATATATATATATGTGTGTGTCTATGTATATATATTTATATATACCGTATTTTCACGACTATACAGCGCATCGTATTTTTAGCCGCAGTGTCAGTAACAAGTGCTATTTCTGTATTTTAAACACAAAGGACGCATCGTTTTTATGGCCGCAGACAGGCATGGCAAAACATACTAGCTTAAACATGCACGCTACACCCACACGCTAAAAGCACGTTTTTAAAAAGGCAACAGAAGCAAAACTGAGTTCTTTATTTTATTTTACCCATTTTACAATGTACTCACATCATCACTCACAAATCCATCAAAGTCCTAATTTTCTGTGTCCGAATTGAACAATTGTCCAAATTAGTCATCGAAAATGCTGAGTTAAATACGTTCGTCCAGGCGGCCACAATCCATTCCCAAATAGTAGCTAGCTAGTAGCTAGCGTAACTATTCCGGGGCTGTCTTCCATGCTTCGTAAGGCTGTGTTGATGCCGATCGCCAGGCCACAATCCATTCGCAAATAGTAGCTAGTAGGTAGCGTAACTATTCCGGGGCTGTCTTCCATGCTTCGTAAGGCTGTGTTGATGCCGATCCCCAGGCCACAATCCATTCGCAAATAGTAGCTAGCGTAACTAGCCCGGCGCTGCCTGCCACCCTTCGTAAACCTGTGCTGATGTCGATGTATACAGGCCACAATCCATTCGCAAATAGTAGCTAGCTAGTAGCTAGCGTAACTAGCCATGCGGTGCCTGCAACCCTCCGTAAAGCTGTGCTGATATTGATGTATACAGGCCACAATTCATTCGCAAATAGTAGTTAGCTAGTAGTTAGCGTAACTAGCCCGGCGCTGCCTGCCACCCTTCGTAAAGCTATGCTGATGTCGATGTATACAGGCCACAATCCATTCGCAAATAGTAGCTAGCTAGTAGCTAGCGTAACTAGGCCGGCGCTGCCTGCCACCCTTCGTAAAGCTGTGTTGATGTCGATGTACAGGCCACAATCCATTGGGTGTATTGAGAAAAGAACTACATATCCCAGCAGTCACTGCGCAGTACTTTTCCTACGGGGAAAATAGTAGAGTCGGGGGCCGCTTGCCGCAGTTGTGAGAGATGGTGTGCCCTATCGACTGATTTATTTTATTTTATCGTGATAACAATTTTAGTATTGGTCCATATATAAAGCGCACTGGATTATAAGGTGGCCTGTCTATTTTGGAGAAATTTAAGACTTATGTGCGCCTTATAGGTATATATACACTATAAACATATACACATACTTAGTACTTTCAGAAATCAGAAGAAATTCACTGCGCCCCCTGAAGATTCCATCAATAATTGAATAATAATCGAATCTGACGAAGAGGACTTGGACTAAAGCTCCCAATAACCAGTTTTTTTGTTTTAAATCAAGTGAAGGAACTATTTTCACTGAGTTCAGTTTATAAATAAATCACAATCTTTTTGTATATAGATTATCGTTAGACATTACAGTCTTTGTAATATTTAATACATACACTTCTTGATAATTGTACTTGTATTTCTGTATAGGCATGAAAACATGTATTGTAGTAAAAATAGGGCTGATCTTACTTTGCGGTTTTTCGATTATAGCGGCCATGTCTGGTCTACATTATCCGCCATACTCGAGGGATTACTATGTTCTCTTTGGATTTTTATAATTTGACTTTATATTTGTTCTTTGTGTTCATCTTCCAGCAAAACACATCATCAAGATTGATGGAAAAGCAGGCCTCTTCAAAGGGCTTGTTCCAAGGCTTTGTGCTGGCACCATCGGCACTGTAGTGCATAGTAAAATTGTGCAGGTATGATTGATTGTGAGTGTTCTAAGGTTCTTCGGTTTTTGGTTGACGAAACCCATGACGGCTAATGACAAGAACCGGAAAATGTTACAGAACACACACAGGAACAAGTCCGAAGCACAACAGTACTGATTTATAAATATTATCATGACTTTTCTCATTTCAATTAAAAGTGCAAGATTTAAAGCTTGCACAGTAATACTTTGAGATACGATCTGAGTGAGAGAGAGTGAGAGAGTGAGTGAGAGAGTGAGTGAGAGAGTGAGTGAGAGAGTGAGTGAGAGAGTGAGTGAGAGAGTGAGTGAGAGAGTGAGTGAGAGAGTGAGTGAGAGAGAGAGAGAGTGAGAGAGAGAGTGAGAGAGAGAGTGAGAGAGAGGGAGTGAGAGAGGGAGTGAGAGAGGGAGTGAGAGAGGGAGTGAGAGAGGGAGTGAGAGAGGCAGTGAGAGAGGCAGTGAGAGAGGCAGTGAGAGAGGCAGTGAGAGAGGCAGTGAGAGAGGCAGTGAGTGAGAGAGAGAGGGAGTGAGAGAGAGAGGGAGTGAGAGAGAGAGGGAGTGAGAGAGAGAGGGAGTGAGAGAGAGAGGGAGTGAGAGAGAGGGAGTGAGAGAGAGGGAGTGAGAGAGAGAGGGAGTGAGAGAGAGAGGGAGTGAGAGAGAGAGGGAGTGAGAGAGAGAGGGAGTGAGAGAGAGAGGGAGTGAGAGAGGGAGTGAGAGAGAGAGGGAGTGAGAGAGAGAGGGAGTGAGAGAGAGAGGGAGTGAGAGAGAGAGGGAGTGAGAGAGGGAGTGAGAGAGGGAGTGTGAGAACGCGCTGGTAGCATAATATACAGTAATCCCTTGAATATCGCGCCTTCAACTTTCAGATCTTGGGGATTTATTTAAAGTTCATAAAAATGAAAATCCACGCTGAAACTCGCAAGCGGAAGCCACTCCCCTGTCCTCCGCTGGCTACTAGGACTCAGCACTGAAGTAAAAAAAAAAACATTTTTTTTAAATGGGGGTGACCCTACTTCGCGGTTTTTCATTCATCGCGGCCATGTCTGGTCTACATTAATAATAATAATCGAGGGATTACTGTAAACATAAATTTAACTTATATGAACTTAGATGATGAAACAGACACAAATTTTAATCTTACCTTACACTAAATTTACCGTAATTGCTCGCATATAAACCGCCTGCGCATATAAGACGCACCCTTAAAATGTCCTTAAAATTGTTGAATTTTACAATTTCTCGTGTATAAGCCAACGCCTGATTCACAATTTCCCCCCATATCCACGGTTTTAATAGGAAGTACAAATGTATTACTTTGAAGGGAAAAGCTTAAGAAAAATCATCGCAAGTGGTATTTCTGAGATACTGTATGAATCAAAAGCACATTATTAGCGTCAATATCATAAGGAAGTTAATATGCCTGTCTTTGTAAAAAAAATCAAATTATTCAATTTGAAAAAAAGAAATGTGTATCTCAGGGGTCGGGAACCTTTTTGACGAAGAGAGCCACAACCAATTCATATTTTTCAATGTTGTTCCTTGTGAGCCATACCACGAATTTAAAAGTCTAAATACATAGATGTAAACGAGTTCCTTTTCAACTTTTTTTGTAATTTCACCACTTTTAAAATGGAAAAAAACTGATTAAAAAAAAAAAAAAGATTCTTATGCTGTTGCTAATCAATGATAGGATGCATTCCAGAAGTCTACTGCAAAAAAAATGAAGATTAAAGCAAAAAAATGAAGATTAAAGCAGTTCTAAATATCTCAGTTCTGTCAACAGGGATTTCCATATTTTAGCTCACAGGTTAGCAAAGAGCCAGATGCACCCATCAAAAGAGCCACATGTGGCTCCCGAGCCATAGGTTCCCTACCCCTGGTCTATCTTAATGAGAAACTAATGCTTTTTGACAGAAATTACAATGTTTTTATCAGAACTTTAAGATGTTGTGGCAGCCATATTGCTTCTAAATAACCAGACTGGCTTCTTCCATATGCAAATTCCTTACTTATCACCAGTGAACATAAGAAGGTAGACTTGATTCCAAGACAATAAAATTAAACAAACAAAAATCGTGTAAACTAAAGGGATAGAAAAAATTGGATTGATATCTTGAGCCTGTGCCCTTTATAGCAATTAAGCCACATAACTTCTAAAATGCATGCTAATCAAGAACTCGAAATTCAATCCAAATGTTACCACTTTCTCCAATACAGTGGTACCTTGAGATACGAGCTTAATTCGTTCCGGGACTGAGCTCATATGTCGATATTCTCGTAACTCGAACGAACGTTTCCCTTTGAAATGAACTAAAAACAAATTAATTCGTTCCAACCCTCTGGAAAAAAAAAAACTGGATATTGGATTGGAAAAACGTTTTATTTCTTCTAATTCGCCATCTATGTACAAAGTAACACATAACTAGTGGTTTAATATTACTACAATGTGTTTAATAGTACTAAAATTATACAGATTTCGAAGGGGGGGAGAGAGCGAGACGGACATAGAGAGGGGGGAGAAAGAGAGACTTTTTGCACGGCAACGCGCTCGTAACATAACATAAACAAATTTAAATGAACTTGGATGACGATGCAGACACACAAAAATATTTGTAATCTAACCTTACACTAAACTTAATTCTAATTTTGTATTAAAGTTTGATACCTTTCTTCCGGGTTGGCTCTATTTGCCCCGCCTCCACCCTGACTTTCACCATCGATGGGCTGTTTGCTTTTGTATTCCCTTCAAAATATTCCGAAAATGATGCACACAAATGTCCTCACAATAGGATAACGCAGGACCACTTGCCAACGAGAAGTAATATATACTCCTCGTATTAGCGATCGCTCCGCTATTCGCGCTGAGTGACGGGAAAAAAACACTGAAACACAAAAAATGCAACGGTCCGCCCAGTGCTCATAGATATCTGTTGTACACAAAGGAGATGCGCCAAAAAAGACTAAAATCATAAACAGCCTCATGTCTTAGCCACCTGGCTTTCTCGTATCTCGAAATTTGTCTCGTATCTAGAGATAATTATTTGCTCGAAATTTTACTCTCATCTCGAATTGCTCGTATGTCGGGGTGCTCGTATGTCGAGGTACCACTGTACAGTGGTACTTCGAGATATGCGCTTAATGCGTTCCGGGACTGAGTTTGTATGTCGATTTACTCGTATCTCAAATGAACGTTTCCCATAGAAATGAACTAAAAACAAATTAATTTGTTCCAACCCTCTGGAAAAAAAAAAACAAAAAACAGGATATTGGATTGGAAAAACATTTTTATTTGTTCTAATTCACCATCTATTAATAGAGCCTTGAGTCCTTGATCCAAATTAAGGCGCTAACTTGGTTATTTATATGTCTCACCCATGCAGGGAAAACGATAAATTCAGATTTGGATTCAGAAATCCTAAATCACTTAAGCGCATGTTTGCCATGCAATGCAATTTTTTTGTTAACCATCATCAAATAAAGTCTCTAATTTGAGTCTTGGATTGGATTGGATAACTTTATTCATCCCGTATTCGGGAAATTTCGTTGTCACGGTAGCAAGGGGGTGAGGATGCAGAAATAGGAAAGGCATTTTATACATAAATAGATAGGTAATAAGTGGGTTAATAAATAAATACATGAATAAATATATAAATAAATAAGTGTGTTGCTGAAATATATACATATATACATATATACATATATATATATATATATATATACATATATATATATACAGTGGTACCTCGTCACACGACCGCTCGTCATACAAAATTCTCGTCTTACGACGGAAATTTTGATCCAATAATTCGCCCGTCATGCGATCAAAATTTCGTGATGCGACCAAGTTTTTTGCATATCTTTAGTGTATAACAATATCTACGAGCACTGAACGATTAATTCAGACGAGTTTTTCCTCCTACGCATCGACCAGGAAACGCACAACGCGCATGCGCGGGCAAAAAGAGGGCTTTCTGGGTAATGAAGTATACTCGTGCACACAACGCCGATAGGCAATGGCACTCTTTCTCAGAATGAAACTTCATTACCCACAATCAATACGTGGGTAAGCGTAGCTGTTGCATTTCCTGTTATTTTTATTATCTAATACGAGGAGTATTATATTACTTCTCGTTCGCTGCTCCTAAGAACATCAGCGGCACTGGCTCGCAATTCCCTCTTTGTAATATTTCTGGTCGCAACTCTCTCTCATAGGCGCCGTTCAAAGCGGTTGCAACCAGAGCCATTTCAACGAGGGAGTTGCGAGCCGGTCTTTATGAGCAGCGGACTATTTCTCGTTGGCAAATGGTCGTGGGTTATCCTATTGTGAGGACATTTGTGTGAATCATTTTCGGAATATTTTGAAGGGAATACGTAGTACAACAGCAAACAGCCCATCGATAGCGAACGTGAGGGTGGAGGCGTGGCAAACCGCCAACCCGGAAAACGAAGGTAACAAAAGATTACAACAAAATTAGAATTCAGTTTTGTGTAAAGTTACATTAAACGTATGTTTGAGTGTCTGTATATATTAATCCAAGTTGATTCAAATTTGTTTGTTCCGTTTACAAGTGCGTTGTCGTGGGAAAAAAAATATATATATATACCCACAATCAATACGTGGGTAAGCTCAGCTGCTGCATTTCCTGTTATTTTTATCTAATACGAGGAGTATTATATTACTTCTCGTTGGCTGCTCATAAGAACATCAGGGGCACTGGCTCGCAACAGCATCCCCGGTAGCAACTCTATCATAGGCGCCGTTCGAGGGGATGCGAATACAGATGCTAGAAGCTAAAAGGAGCCGCTAGCCAGCGCCCCCGAAGCTCCCATGAGCAGCGGGGCGATCGCTGATAAAAGACTGCTGCTCGTTGGCTGCTCATAAGAACATCAGGGGCACTGGCTTGCAACAGCATCCCCGGTAGCAACTCTATCATAGGCGCCGTTCGAGGGGATGCGACCACAGATGCTACAAGCTAAAAGGAGCCGCTAGCCAGCGCCTCCGAAGCTCCCATGAGCAGCGGTGCGATCGCTGATAAAAGACTGCTGCTCGTTGGCAAGTGGTCGTGCGTTATCCGATTGTGAGGACATTTGTGTGCATCATTTTCGGAATATTTTGAAGGGAATAGTATGACAGCAAACAGCCCATCGATAGCGAACGTGCGGGTGGAGTGTTTGTTCTGTTTACGAGTGCGTTGTGTGGAGAAAAAAACGAAGCCCCCCGCCCCTTTTGTGCCCCTCTCCCCTCGGCGAAATCCGCCCAATTTTAGTTAGATTAAACACTATTTCTATTAAACCCTTAGTTATGTGTTACTTTGTTAATAGATGTGGAATTGGAAGAAATAAAACATTTTTCCAATCCAATATCCTGTTTTTGGTGTTTTTTCAGAGGGCTGGAACGAATTATTTTTTTTTCCATTCATTTCAATGGGAAACGTCCGCTCGAGTTACGAGAACCTCGTCATACGATCTCAGTCTCGGAACGGATTACGCTCGTATGTCGAGGTACCACTGTGTATATATATATATACATACACATATATACATATATACACATACACATACATATATACACATACACATACATATATACATATATACATATATACATACATATATACATATACATACACATACATACACATACATACATACATATAGATGTACATATACATACACATACATACATATAGATGTACATGCATGCATACGGTAGGTCTTAAAACACAGCCATTTTTTGTTAAAGAGCCTGACAGCTGATGGGAGGAAGGATCTGCGGAAGCACTCCTTCCTGCAATGAGGGTGCAGCAGTCTATTGCTGAAAGAGCTTCGGAGAGACTCCACAGACTCATGCAGGGGGTGGGAGGTGCTGTCCATGATGGACATCATCCTGGTCAGCATCCTCCGCTCTCCCACTTCCTCCACAGAGTCCAAAGGACAGCCCAGAACAGAGCTGGCCCTCCTGACCAGCTTATTCAGCCTGTTCCTGTCCCTCTCCGTGCTACCGCATCCCCGACAGACCACTGCATAAAACACTGTAGATGCCACCACAGTGTGGAAGAAAGTATTTAAAATAGTTTTGTTGTTGCCCGTTGGACTGCTTTATATTTGTAGCTGTTTTCCCACAGAACTAGCTTATTTGAACAAACATTTTTTAACTGATGTTAATTTTCATGTTTGTTTCAGAAATGTAACAAACAAGGGACTCTTGAGGTAAGGTTCTTTTTCCCATTTTCAGTGTCGTCACCATTGTTAATATTCTAATTTTTTACATTTACTGTAGTTTGAGGCTGTATGAATTTGACAAAATCCTTGTGATTTTTGTGCCAAATACTTAAATTGTAATTTGATTACAATTCCAACAGTAGATGTATTTAAATACGTAAAACTACAATTCTGAATGAAAGTAGTCATCACTTTTACAGGATTATCCACCAGTTTATGATAATCCTGTTGTGTCATGATTTTTGCCTGTTTGTAAAACTACATTTAAATAATGTCTTATAAAAGCTGACTTTCAACAAGTGCATCCCGCATAAAACCTGTGGCAAATCTGTCATGCAGATCGACTATTTCGCTGTGGCAGTTCTATCTTGCCAACCTCAAGTGTCTAACCACTTCTCAGCTATTTGATGACCAACCCATTCAAGAAAAAGAGGCGGTGCAGCAAACGTGAGCAGGAAGTGAAGACTATAACAGAATGTCATGACTTGAGGCGGCGGGGCTGTGATTTTTCCCTCCACAGCTCGTCCATGTCATTCCCGTCAGATGTGCTTCCAATGCTCACCTGCTGTGAATACTTAATTGACCAAGATCATGTATATTCCCCTACAACCTCAACTCCCCTTGCCAGATTCTTCGATTTTCCAGCCTGCTACTACTTTGCCGCATACGTTGGGGAAAATACGTTTTTAGTCAACCACCAATTATGCAAGTTCTCTTACTTGAAAAGATTAGAGAGGCCTGTAATTGTCAACATGGGTAAACCTCAACCATGAAAGACAGAATGTGAAAAACAGAAAATCACATTGTCTGATTTTTAAAGAATTTATTTCCAAATTAAAGTGGAAAATAAGTATTTGCTCACCTACAAACAAGCAAGATTTCTGGGTGTCAAAGAGGTCTAACTTCTAACGAGGTCTCCACTTGTTACCTGTATTAATAGCATCTGTTTTAACTCATTATCGGTATAAAAGACACCTGTCCACAACCTCAGTCTCTCACACTCGAAACTCCACTATGGCCAGGACCAAAGAGCTGTTGAAGGACACCAGAGACAAAATTGTAGACCTGCACCAGGCTGGGAGGACTGAATCTGCAATAGGTAAAACGCTTGGTGTAAAGAAATCAACTATGGGAGCAATTATTAGAAAATGGAAGACATACAAGACCACTGATAATCTCCCTCGATCTGGGGCTCCATGCAAGATATCACCCCGTGGCGTCCAAATGATAACAAGAACGGTGAGCAAAAGTCCCAGAACCACACGGGGGGACCTGGTGAATGACCTACAGAGAGCTTGGACCACAGTAATAAAAGGCTACTATCAGTAACACAATGCGCCGCCAGGGACACAAATCCTGTACTTCCAGCTGAAGCCCGTACACATCCAGGCCCGTCTGCGGTTTGCTAGAAAGCATTTCGATGATCCAGAAGAGGACTGGGAGAATGTGTTATGGAGAGATGAAACCATAATAGAACTTTTTGGTAGAAACACAGGTTCTCGTGTTTGGAGGAGAAAGAATACTGAATTGCATCCGAAAAACACCATACCCATTTTGAAGCATGGGGGTGGAAACATCATGCTTTGGGGGTGTTTTTCTGCAAAGGGACGAGGATGACTGATCTGTGTAAAGGAAAGAATGAATGGGGACATGTATCGAGAGATTTTGATTGAAAATCTCCTTCCATCAGCAAGGACATTGAAGATGAGACGTGGCTGGTTCTTTCAGCACGACAATGATCCCAAACCCCCAGCCAGGGCAACAAAGGAGTGGTTTCGTAAGAAGCATTTCAAGGTCCTGGAGTGGCCTAGCCAGTCTCCAATACTAGCAACAGTGTGTGAAAAGCTTGTGACGGGTTGCAAAAAACGTTTGCCTTCCGTTATTGCCAACAAAGGGTACATAACAAAGTATTGAGATGAACTTTTGGTATTGACCAAATACTTATTTTCCACCATGATTTGCAAATACATTCTTTAAAAATCTAACAATGTGATTTTCTGGGTTTTTTTCCACATACTGTCTCTCATGGTTGAGGTTTACCCATGTTGACAAATAGAGGCCTCTCTTATCTTTTGAAGTAGGATAACTTGCACAATTGGTGGTTGACTAAATATAGATTATAATTATTTGGCCCACTGTAACTGTTTACCTGACCTGCCCATCTTTAGATTATTTGATATTTTGTATTTATTCTCTGATTGTCTAGTTAAGTGGTTTCCAAACTATTCCACCAAGGTCTGCAGTGCGTGCAGGTTTTTGTTTCAACTGTTTCAGCACAGACCATTCAACCAATGAGGTTTCTTCTGAAACCAGGAGCACCTGACTGCAATCAACTGATTAGACTTTTAAGACACTGACTGGTGGAAAAAGCGTCCTCTTCATAAATTGGAATGAAAGCCTGCACCCACTGCGGCCCTTGAGGACCGGTTTTGTCACCCATGGCCGAGTTATAGTGACCTATACATCTTCCTGGATTCTGGCTCATTGCCTGCCCCATTCTGATTTGTCTGCTTCTCTCGGACTGACTCTTGGTAACTAATGAATAAAGTTTGTTTCCTGGAAATTCCTGCCCAGTGTCGTGCGTATGAGTTCTGTTCCCCTTGAGATGTGAACATTTTGGCCAAAATGAAACAAGCCGGCAGCTCATCTTCCTCGACGGATGACTTGCTCCAATGCCACGAGGGACAGCTAGCGTCTTTGGCAGGGGCTACCAAGGCTCTAATAGTCTGACAGGACCGCAACAGGTCGGTCCTCCCATGAAGGCTGCGGAGGGCTGGGAGGAAGCACCCTGCTCCGTCAGCCACCGATCCACCCGCTCCAAACCACAGCAAGATGCAGTTGTTATGCAATCCCCTTCATCAGAGCTTTTTCTAAGACCGCCAAAGGAATTGGCCGTCCAGGGATTCTAGAGGCATATGTAGACTCGAGCGGTTTTTAATAATAGTAATAATAATCGGACATAGGCCCTGTCGTCATTATCACAACACAAAAGCCTACTTGTCATCACACGCAGAAACTGCGTGTGACGAAATTGATGGTGCTTCTCCATAAGCTACGTTTAATCGGCAAAATACCTAATAAGTGTAAGTTACGGACTTGTAATTTGTCATTCCGCTGTTGAGGATACAGGTCACTTACCTCTCGCTTACCTCTCACTGTCTTCCACTTACCTTTCCTCAGTCAGCTAGTAGGAGGCAGATCACCAACCAAACATCTGTTCATATACCGCAGAGGGGAATGTGTGTTATGTTAGCGCGAGTTTAGATTTCTGATGGATGTGGGGAAAAAAATGTCCTTAAGCCTATTTGTCCGTGCTTTGTGGGACCTATAGCGTCTGCCAGAGGGCAGCAGCTGGAACAGATTGTGACCAGGGTGGTAAGGGTCCCCTATGATGTTCTTGGCTCTGCTGAGGTAACGAGGGCTGGTAATGTCTTCAAGTGAGGGCAGAGAGCAGCCGACAATCCTCTGGGCAGTGTTAATCACTTTCTGCATGGCCTTTTTGTCTGCCGCCGTGCTTCCAGCATACCACACTGTGATGCCGTACGCCAGGATGCTCTCTACAGTGGTTCTATAGAAGGTTCTCAGAAGATTGATGCCCAAATTGTTCTTCCTAAGTACCCTGAGGAAATGGAGTCGTTTCTGAGCCTTCTTCACCACTGCCGTGGTGTTTGTAGACCATGAGAGCTTGTCCGTGACGTGGACCCCCAGGAATTTAAAGGACTGGACCCTGTCTACACATACTCCATTTATGAGGAGTGGGGCCAGATCTGTGCCGTGTTTGCGAAAGTCCAGGATGATTTCTTTAGTTTTTGTGGTGTTCAGTGTGAGATTGTTCACCGAGCACCACGAAGACAAATTGTTGACCTCATCTCTGTAAGCCGACTCATCCCCTCCTGAGATGAGTCCGACCACAGTGGTGTCGTCAGCGAATTTGATGATGGTGTTAGACTGGTGGGTGGGTGTACAGTCGTAGGTGTACAGGGAGTACAGAAGAGGACTCAGTACACAGCCTTGAGGGGAGCCAGTGCTTAGTGTAATGGAGGAAGAGAGGTGGGGACCAAGTCTAACAGTCTGTGGTCGGTTGGTCAAGAAGTCCTTTATCCAGCAGCAAATTGAAGAGGATAGTCCAAGGTGGGAGAGTTTGTCAGTCAGAATGTCCGGTTTTATGGTATTGAAGGCTGAGCTATAGTCAATGAAGAGCATCCTCACGTAGTTCCCAGGGTGTTCCAGGTGGCTCAGTGCTGTATGAAGAGCAATGGCAATAGCATCATCAGTGGACCTGTTTGCTCTATAAGCAAACTGGTGAGGGTCAATTGAGGGAGAGATTGTATTCCTGATATGGCGGGCTACCAACTTTTCAAAGCACTTCATGATCACAGGCGTGAGGGCAACAGGCCTATAATCATTCATGCTGCCAATGGTTGGCTTTTTTGGGACAGGGATGATGGTGGCAGATTTCAGACAAGATGGAATGATGGATAGTTGCAGGGAACAATTGAAAATATTTGTGAAGACTCCAACCAGCTGGTCAGCACAGGCTTTGAGCACCTTCCCAGGTACTCCGTCTGGGCCAGCAGCCTTCCTGGTGTTCACGGACCGCAATACCAGTCTCACTTCCTGTTCCCGGAACGTCAGTGTATTGCTGCCGGGTGGTGGTGGGGGTGTTGAGACTGGGTCTGATTTGTCAGTCTCAAAGCGGGCAAAGAAACGGTTCAATTTCTCCGCTAGTGAGGCATCCCCTTTCTTTTAAGTGTGCATAACAAAATTTAATTTTAAGTTGTGTTTTTACGTGCATGTATGTAGGTTTACAGAGTTGCCACATGGAATTCCAGCCCATTGGAAAATTTCTTTGCATTTCTTATTTTAATAGCTTTATAAATTATTTTCTTATCTTTTTGCTTACCATAATTTCTTGTGTATATAAGTCGTATTTGTAACTAAAAAAATGACTGATTCAAGGGTATGGCTTATATGCGCACAAGACTTGCTATACTCTTTTTCACCAATAGATGTCGGCAAAGTAACATTTACTATTTTTTGGTTATTTTCTGTTTTGTAGTAAGAAAACAACCATTAGTGGATGAATTAATTCCTTATGATATTTACCCTAATGTGCTTTTGCCTCACATTATCTCAGAAATACCACGTGCGATGATATTTCTTAAAATGTTCCCTGTAAAGTAACACATTTGTACTCCCTATTAAAACCATGAACATAGAGGTGAAAATTGGGGGCCAAGGGGCACCTTATTCGCTAAAAAATTTAAAATTCAACAATTTCAAGGCTTATATCCGTGTAAATACGGTACATATTTCATACAAAATTGGAATACTTTTATAATTTTTAAATTTTATAGGTAGTATTAAAGATCCTGTAAGTAATTATGCGAATTTAATGGTAAATGAGTGTTGTCATTATTATTTGTTTTCAAAAACATGATGAGCCACCAGTGGACTTCTCTATCACCTGGTGTTTTCTGGGGCACATCCTGAAGTCTTGCTTAAACTACGTTAACACCCATGAGAGTATGTGACGGGTCATAGCTATACTTAGGCAACCTAAGGTAATGTAGCTGCTTTGTGAGACATCTAAGGCAGACTAAACCCCAGACTCAGAGCTGCCAGCCTCCGTCGACCACATTTCAGGAGTACGCTTGTCCCATTTCTGGAGTTTTCCGGAGTGAATGTGATTCATGCCAAATCGATACAAAATGTAAATAAAAATAAGCATAGGACAATTTAAATCAAACTGTTATCATGTTTTTACATTATTAGATTGGATTGGATTAGATAACTTTATTCATCACGTATTCGGGAAATTTCGTTGTCACTGTAGCAACAGGGTGAGGATGCAGAAATAGGAAAGGCATTTTAGACATAAATAGATACGTAATAATTAAGTTAATAAATAAATACATGAATAAATATATAAATAAATAAGCGTGTTACCGAACAGAGCTGGTCAGGAGGGCTTGACCTGTTCTTATTCAGCCTGTTCCTGTCCCTCTCCGTGCTACCGCATCCCCAAATGACCACTGCATAAAACACTGTAGGTGCCACCACAGTGTCGTAAAAAGTCCTCAGCAGTGTCCTGCACACTCCAAAGCAAAGGACCATAGACTCCTCAGTAGGTAGAGGCGGCTCTGGCCCCTTTTATACAGGGCATCTATGTTTGTGGACCAGTCTAGTTTGTTGTTGAGGTGAACACCCAGGTACTTAAAATTCTCCACGATTTCAATGTCTGTACCCTGGATGTTCACCTGAGTGGTCTGTTGAGGATTCCTCCGAAAATCGATGACCATTTCCTTTGTCTTACTGGTGTTGATGTAGAGGTGGTTTTGTCTACACCAGTCAACAAAGGCTGTGATGACTCCATGTACCTGCAGAAGAAAAAGAAGCCACACTCAAAACAACACACCCTACCATATAGTGTGTACCCAGCCTGAAAGCCGTAACACCAGTCAACAGAGGCTGTGATGACTCCCTGTACTCCAGGTCATTCCCGTCCGTCACTCGTCCAACAATGGCGGTGTCGTCACTACTGGAGGTGGCAGGTGTCTGTATTATCTTTGAAGTCTGATGTGTAGAGGGAGAAGAGGAGTGGGGAGAGCACAGTGGCTGGTGGGGCCCCCGTGCTGCAAGCTACCACATCAGGCGTACAGTCCTGAGTCTCACATATTGTGGTCTGTCAGTGAGTTAGTCGATGATCCATGCGGCTAGGTGGTTCCTTACTCCAGCCTCTTCCAGTTTCCCTCTCAGTAGGACCGGCTGAATGGTGTTGAATAAAGAGTGAACAAAGTAAAATGTGTTCATGATTTATTTGCAAATTCATATTTCCACCACATTAACACAAGTTTTTCAGATGGTTCAGTACCAAAGGAAATGCTGTTCTCCCATTTCAATCCAAATTTTTCCAGTTCTTCATTCACAGTTTTAAAGATATTCTCACCTGTAGTTGAACCTTCCTTAACAACTGGTACAGATAACAGGGACTGGCTGATTAAGCCAGCTTCTGGATGTGTAAGTACCACTGGAATATATTTGTTGCTGCTATCGTTGCTGCCATCAGTACTTAAGGCGAACACTGGTGACCTATCCGCAACATTGTTTGAGATGATTTCAGCTTGGTGCTTAATCAGAGTAGAGGCCTTTCCTGCCACATTGGAAACTGCACGATTTTGAGTCGGGGAACATTTTGCGAAACAATAGGCCTACATGGTCGGCAGCACTTATTGGAATAATGTGTTCAAGTAAAAACGCCACGAAGTGCATTTCTGCTGTCGTTGTTTTATGTCGCATCTCTTCTTTGCCTGAGTCTTTTCCAAACATCTGGCTGATGGAAAGCTGCTTCTTCGTCAGATTCACAATGCACTCGTGTTACCGAATTCTTCCGGTTTACAGTGCAGTTGAATAAAGATGGCGGAAGCCATAGCAATGGTGTGAATTTCAATGCATTAAAATTGGGAATTTGGTACTTTTACAAAATAGTTGCTTTAAAAAAATGTAAGTGACAATTTCTTTGGATTTCCGGACTTTAGGGAGGCCATCCGGGGTCACCGATTTTGCGTTGTATTTCCGGGTAAACTCCGGAAATGTCAGTGTAGTTGGCAGCTCTGCAGACTGGTCGCCAGTCAGCATTAGGCCACACAGAGAGACAGACGACCATTTGCACCCACAATCATAGCTCCACAAGCAGGAATCGAGCCAGTGGGTCCCCCACCGAAATCAGGCGACTGAACCACTACACTATCAGGCAGGAATGCAATTATTTTTCACATCTAAATACTAACGTACTGTAATGTCGGGGGGAAGAAAAGATTTTTCGACCAACGATTTACAACACAGATCTAGTCTTTAGCATTGAGAATTGTGTTAGAAGTATTAGATTAAACATGTTCCTTTAGTCTCTATGTATTTGCCCAATTTAATTAGTAATGGAAGGGCATTTTTTACATATGGTTTGTTTAGTGACTGTTGCCTTTTTCTCCCTTTTATAGGTTCTGGGAGGCCAGAAGAAAGATGTCGATGGAGCTTTACAACATGTTGTTAATGAGGTATAGTCCACCAGGGTTGCCTAAAGACATGATCACGCTGAATTGGAAAGTCTTAGGATATTATCAGTTGATAAATAATTCAGCCTATTAGTGCTGACTTGCTACTAGATTTGCATTTTTTTTAGATGCTTATAAACTAGAAAGCTTAGCGGTGGAAACTTAAATCAATCGCTCACTCTTCCTAGGTTTTGGCCTTTAGCATACAACATAGCTAGTCACAACTCGTTTTGTTGCACGATTCAACACAAACACGCCACAGCGTTTCTTGTATTTGGTAGATGTCCTCAGAATATGGTACTGTCATCCTTCACCACTTCGGGGCTTCAATATTCGCAGCCTCAGTACATCGCTTTTTTTATATCAGTATCCAGATCAAAAATGTACATGAAAATGTCAAAATTTACCCTGAAATTCGTAAGTGGAGGACAGGAGATGAAAAATGGCGGAAGTCAGGGCACCGCTTCTTCCACGCTGAGTTGGGTTGCACTCAGCGCCGTAGAAGTGAAATTTCACAGTAGAAGAATGACGCGACGAATAATTAAGGAGGACGTTGTCTTGCCTTTTCCGGTTCTCTTCGAATTACATTGTGCATAGAGAAAGACTATGCCGAGCCTATTCCAGCTTTGTTTGGATTTTGAATCACCGCTGAAAATGCCTCCTGAGCGTCCTGCATCATCTCTTGCAGCAAATGAGCCCAAGAAAAAACAAAACACGATGACCGTGTTATGAATCGGCAAGCCGATTAAAGATAGAGCCACAACAACTAAGGAACAAAGGAGTTAATTCACAAAAACTACAATTTATTGAACAAAAGGAGCATGCCATAAAACGCGAGGATCAAAAGGAGATAACAAAACACCACGACCGAGTCGGCGAATAAAACTAAGGTTTTCAAAGTAAAAAAACACAAAATACAAACGTCAAAGTCTCATGGAAGTCACAGCGAAGTGCTGGGCAAGCAGGGTGCTGAGCAAGGGCAAGGCAAGGCACGCAATACTCCGACAATCTGCCGGATGTGACCAGAGTTCTTAAATACCAGATGCCTCAAATTACTGCAGGTGTGTTGATTCCGCCCCTGTCTCATTGGCTTAATCAGCCGCTGAAAAGACACATCAACGTAGGCAGTAGAAAATAACAGAGAATGACCGAAAGAGTGAAGTTACTAGATATGCTGAAGGTGGGCAATAAGTATGCCCAACCATCACGCCATTACGGCATAAATGAATCTACCTTGCATTACATGAAGAATGAATAAGCGAACAATCGGTCAACGGCAACGACATCCTTCCAAGAAGATCGAGGCAAAGAAGGCTACCGATCCAGACGGCCTCAGCTCCAGACTACTGAGAGACTTTGCGGATCAGCTTGGCAAAGTGATTCTGCATATTTTCAACCTCAGCCTCAGTCTACAGAAGGTCCCCACCTTGTGGAAAACTTCCTGTGTGTTCCCAGTTCCAAAGACTGCAAACCCCAGGGAGCCCAACCACTTCAGGTCGGTAGCATTAACCTCTCTCCTGATCAAGACAATGGAGAGAATCATCCTGAATCACTTCAGCCCCCTGGTGAATGCAGAGCTGGACCCTCCGCAGTTTGCCTATCTTTCAGGCATTGGTGTGGAAGATGCTACCACCTACCTGATGCACAGGTCTCTTTCACACCTGGAGAACACGGGAAGCACGGTGAGAATGATGTTTTTTGGACCTCTCCAGTGCGTTCAACACCACTCAGCCAGTCCAACTGAGAGGGAAACTAGAAGAGGCTGGGGTAAGGAACCACCTAGCCACATGGATCATCAACTTCCTCACTGACAGACCACAATATGTGAGACTTCAGGACTATACGTCTGATGTGGTAGCTTGCAACACGGGGGCCCCACAAGGGACGGTGCTCTCCCCACTCCGCTTCTCCCTCTACACTTCAAACACAATACAGACACTTGCCCCCTCCAGGAGTTCTCTGACGACACCGCTATTGTTGGACGAGTGATGGACGAGAACCACCTAGAGTACAGGGAGTCATCACAGCCTCTGTTGACTGGTGTTACGGCTTTCAGCCTGGGTACACACTATATGGTAGGGTGTGTTGTTTTGTGTGTGGCTTCTTTTTCTTCTGCAGGTACATGGAGCTGTGGCTCCACCCCTGTGGCAAAGCCCTGCCCAGGCCAACACAGCTGTGACTACTTCCCAATCATCCCTCCTCCAATTAAGATCCACTTCCTGTCCTCATTTAAACCCTCTTATTTTTCAGTTCAACCCTTGACACCCCTTGACTCCCTTGACTGCCTGTGATTGTAGATGCTGAGGCAGTGGAGTCCTTATTTTCTCTAAGATAGCACTTATTGTCTAGAGTTAAGTAAGTTTTGTTTGTCCCAGCTTCACCTGGTATTGTAAGTACGCTACTCATTGTTATATTGAGTATTTATGTTGATAGTTAATTATTTTGGGCTGCATAGGGGGACTTGAGATAAGTTTAGACACCCTGGGGTATACAAATAGTTTGTTGCATTTATACATGTAGTTTATTACTCTGTCTAGACTTTTATTACATCAGTTCTGACAGTGGCACCCTTAGGCCTTATTTCCTGTATTTTTGTGGGTGTTCATTCAAACACCTGTCTGGGAGGGTGTTTTTTTACCGTTTTTATTTGATGGTGCCACTTTAGTATCTTTTGCTTCCCCAATGGTGTCCCGTAATCCAGGTTTTGGTGGACTTTGTTGCTAATAAATCATCACTGAAGGCTCCTTGCAGTGTGTGTCTGGCTCGTCATTGACTGAATCTTTCTGCTGTGGTAGTTGCGACTCCCTGGTATATCTTACCATCAGGGGGAGTCGTAACAACTGGTGTAGGCAAAACCACCTCTACATCAACGCCAGTAAGACAAAGGAAATGGTGATCGATTTTTGAAGGAATCCTCAACAGACCACTCAGGCGAACATCCAGGGTTCAAACATGGAAATCGTGGAGAATTTTAAGTACCTAGGTGTTCACCTCAACAACAAACTAGACTGGTCCACAAACATAGATGCCCTGTACAAAAGGGGCCAAAGCTGCCTCTACCTACTGAGGAGACTACGGTCCTTTGTAGTGTGCAGGACACTGCTGAGGACCTTTTACGACACTGTGGTTGCATCTACAATGTTTTATGCAGTGGTCTGTTGGGGATGCGGGAGCACGGAGAGGGACAGGAACAGGCTGAACAAGCTGGTCAGGGACAGCTCTGTTCTGGGCTGTCCTTTGGACTCTGCGGAGGAAGTGCGAGAGAGAGAGTGCGAAATCCAATCCAATGAGGAAAAGGCAAGATGTTGACTTCCTCCACAAGGTGATGTGCGCGATGCGAAAAATAATCCAAACAAAACAGAAAAAGGCAAGACGTTGTTCTTCTCGGCCTTTTATATTATTCGTCGCGTCATTCTTCTTTTACGGTGAAATTTCGCTTCTTTGGCGCTGAGTTGGGTGGTGGTGCCCTGACCTCGCCATTTTTCATCTCCTGCCTTCCGCTTGTGAGTTTCAGCATGAATTTTGACATTTTTTGGAACATTTTTTATTTAGATACTTAATATAAAATACTGCGATGTACTGAAGCCGCAAATGATGAAACCGCAAAGTGGTGAAGGATGACGGTACTGTGATCCTTCTTCACTTCGCAGCTTCACTACATCGTACATTATTTTCTGGAGTACAGTCGTACCTCTACTTATGAAATTAATTGGTTCCAGAACTTTTTTCGTAACTTGAAAATTTCGTAAGTAGAGCAGTACTTTATATGTACTAAATTCTCTAATTCGTTCCACGGTCCTCACACAACTACCAACTAAACACTTTAAAATTGGTCAAAGTGTCCCAATTTTGTATGAAAGATGTGAGAAACACAAAAAAAATGAGAGAACATTCTGAGAAAATTATTTATTAATGTCTTAAAATGAATAACAAGCATACAAAATCTATCCGTGTTTAAGCATGATATCCGTACGCGCATTTTCCTATGCCACGATGGTGTCAGAAAGTCGTCGAGTTTGTAGTACATTTTAGACTTTTGCGTGTTCCCTATGTGTGTGTGAAAATATGTGCCACATTGCATTTGTACGTTTTTTATCGCTTAATAAGGGGAGCATTTTTAGCCATGGTGGACCGGGCATGATATATGCACGCGCATTCCCCTTTGAATGTCATAAAGTTGTGCATTTTGGAGTAAATTTTACTTTTACCTGTGCTCTATGTGAGTAAATATGTTCCCTATGTGTATAAATATATGTCACGTTGCATTTCTAGGTTTTTAAAATCGCTTAATAAGGGGAATTGCAATCATTAATAAGGGGAGCATTTAGCCGAGGTTGACTGGGCATGATATGCACACACGCATTCCCCTTTGAACCATCGCGTCAGAAAGCCCTGCATTTTGTTGTACAGTTTAGCCTTTTACGTGTGCCCCATGTGAGTAAATATGTTCCCTATGTGTGTAAATATATGCCGCGTTGCATTTCTACGTTTTTTAATTGCTTAATAAGGGGAAATGCAATCATTAATAAGAGGAGCATTTAGCCGAGGTGGACAGGGCATGATATGAGCACGCGCATTCCCCTCTGATCCGTCACAGAAAGCTGTGCATTTTGTAGTACATTTTAGACTTTTTATAGCGAGGATAAAGTGGTTCAGAAAATGAATGAAGGAACGTGTGCCCTGTGTGTACAGACGCTCCCCTACTTACGAACATTCGACTTACGAACAACGGTACATACGAACATGTCTGCAAATTGCGTTTCTGTCGAAAAATGTTCGTAAGTTCGATTTTGTATTGCGCGCCTTTTTCCGAGTAGTGCTTCTTTCCGCCGCTAATACCGACGCCTGCCGCTGTGAGCTCAGCTCACCCAGCATCCACCTTCCTCTGCCCAGTTCGTTGCAAGTTGCGTAAGTGCGTGACGTATCTCCAGTGCGCAAAGAACCTTTTTCATTTTTATCATGAAATATCTCGTGCAGCCATTATTCAATATGGTTGGTGAAAAGCGAAAGGCTTCTAGTGAGGGAGGTGAGAGGAAGAGGCAAGCCATTTCATTTGAAACGAGTGGAAATAATAACGAAGCTTGATGCGCGTGAGAGTGGTGAGCGTTGCACGGGCATACAACTTGAATCGTTCGACCGTCAGTACCATTTATAAACAGAAAGATCGAGCAGCAGGACCCAAATATTGAACGTTGCACAAAGTTTGCTAATCAATTGAATGATGCCATACAGTGCTACCGCATCATTTATGATGAATAAAAGAAGAAAACTGTGCAATCGTCGTTAGATCGCTTCTTTCGGCCAGTTTCTAATACATAAATCTCTCTCTCTCTCTATACAGTACTGTACATATTCTCTCCATTTTATTAAATGTTTTTTCAGTACAAACCAATGCGTGTTACTTATACAAGCCTTAAACATACAAATGCACTTATATAAACCTTCAATATACTTCTATAGGCCTTAAACATAAATTATAATACAAAATATAGCACTGAATCAACTTACAAACAAATTCAACTTATGAACAATCGCTCGGAACCTAACTCGTTCGTAAGTAGGGGAGCGTCTGTATGTGTAAATATGTACCACGTTGCATTTATACGTTTTTTCTCGCTTAATAAAGGGAATTGCAATCATTAATAAGGGGAACATTTAGCCGAGGGTGACAGGTATGTAAGAGAGAATCTTGAAACATGGATAGTGCCTGTTGTGAGACAGCCAGTCAGAGCCCAATAAAGTGAGAATCAATGCATCCGCAACAATATTTTCAAAATAAAATAACGGATATGGAAATGCATTTACCTTCTGGGGGGATTTCGTAATTTGGATCTTTTTCGTGAGGCACTCATTTGCATATAAAAAGCTTTCATAACATGAACATTTCGTACCTAGAGGCATTCGTAAGTAGACGTAAAAATGTCCAAAATTTGCAGAGATAAACTAGACTAATAGAACAAAGACTGCCTCTCGCACAACTTGAGGAGTCTCGAAGTTGAGTCTTGAAAGTAAAGTCGTAAAACATTAAAGTATGGAGTATAAAATATGAAGTAAAGTATCAAGTAAAGTAAAGGTTATTAATCAAAAAATTAATAAACAATAAACCGTAAAAACAAAAGATTAAAAAAAAGCTGTAAAAACAGAATACGAGTGAGCATTTAGGGAGCCACTGGCTGCCGCTTGAACGGCGCCATTTTGGGAAGAAAAAAGAAATTGGTGATTGAAGGTGTCAAAAAATTTCATTAGGATTTTCATTTTGGGTGCTAGTGTAATTCATTATCTAAGGTTTCAAATGTTTGATTTGTACATTTCTTCTTCAGACAAACAAAGAGATGATAGCTCGTTCATTTGCCACCATTGTCACTCATCCTTTTCATGGTAAGTAGTTTTGTCTTCATTAATATATACTTGGTTGCTTTCTTGTACTGTATAAACAGTATGATTTGTTTGAACATATTGATTATCATATTAAAGAAAGTTGAGATTCATTTTATTTGTCACGTTCATGTTCTCTAAATTGTATTTCAGTGATTACATTGCGTTGTATGGTGCAGTTTATTGGAAGAGAAACAAAATACAGGTAACATTTTCATGCATTCTGGAATTTTGAGAAACTGTAGTGGCTGTATTATTTGGAAAATAATATTAATCTCTTTTTTAGCGGAGTATTTGATTCCATCATCACCATCTACAGAGAAGAAGGCATGCTGGGGTTCTTCGCGTATGTTTATTCTTCACTCAAGTTGTAGGCAAAATAAATGTCATCTCCTTAACCCTGAGACATCACAGAGACAGAAGTACTGTATTTTCCGGATTAAAAATATCAGGTTTTTTTCATACTTTGTTTGGCTAGATGTGCAATTTATACTCTGAAAATTCTTGATTCACATGATATTTTACTCTTAACCGCAAGAGAGCGCTCTAGACCAGTGTTGATACTTTACATGGGATTTATAATCCGGTCTGATGTATATGTCTTTTACTTCTATATGATGCATTTTATAGCTGGTGCCATTTAAAATTTGTAATCCGGAAAATACGGTAAATACATTGCAGGCAGAAATTATAACCATAAATTTTCCCTCATTATTTTTAAAGGGCCCACATCATTAGGGAGGGTATTTAACTGATTTTGAAAGTTGGGAGTTAGCTGAGCCATAACCCCTAGTCTTTTTCTTTGTAAAATAAACCGAAAAGTGGCCAAAAAATATATATTTAATCCCATTTTGCTGTTAAGAAAAATATTGCCGGCGGATGAGTGGTTAGTGCGTCGGCCTCACAGGTCTGGGGGGTCCTGAGTTCAAATCCAGGTCTGTCCACCTGTGTGGCGTTTGCATGTTCTCCCCGGGCCTGCATGGGTTTCCTCCGGGTGCTCCGGTTTCCTCCCACATTCCAAAAACATGGATGGCAGGCTGATTGGACACTCTAAATCACCCCTAGGTATGGATGTCAGTGTGCATGGTTGTCCGTCTCCTTATGCCTTCCGATCGGCTGGCCACCGATTCAGGGTGTCCCCCGCCTCTGGCCCGGAGTCCAGCACCCCCCGCGACCCTAATGAGTATAAAGCAGTTCAAAAATGAATGAATGAATCAATGAAAAATATTGCCGTACTACTGCGTGATGTCTCAAACGTACGGCATACTCGCGAACTCTGTCCTCTTCCATTTAGTATCACTACCATGTGTCAGTGTTTGTTTATTTTTTTTGTACAGGAAATTGGAACAAGTACACTGCCGATACATGCCTTAATGTTTTTTCCTCCGATTTAGGAATTAACGTATTAAATTGGACACATTCAAGGAAGTAGAAGCTGTTCAGTAGTGTATTGGGTTTTTTTTTTGAAGATTTTCCTCAAGACTTCTTTGACCAAGTGACAAATGATGTGTGACCAATGAGTTAGATTGTTTTTTGGGCTAAATTGCAGTAAATTATACAGGTGTAAGATGGTTAGCTTGTGGGCTAAATGCCATCGTAACTGGAATTTGAACAAAAACAACTCAGCTTTAGCGTTTTTGCCCCTAACAGTGTCGCTGAAAGTGCACCAATAAAAAAAAAATCCGGTTTCAATTTCAAATAATGAAATATTCGATTTTCAATCGTGAGGTATGTTTGTATAATCGAGGGGTGGTAAATAAATGTAAGATCTTTACCATTAAAGAGAGCCAATGTGAATGCAGCCCAAGCTGTGTCTGTCCTTTTCCGAGTCATGTGGGCTGTGTTACGGTGCTTCAGCATCCGCGGTGAACTCGTACGGTACAATGTCATGTTTTCGGGACCCACTTAGAATTTGTATAGCATGATATAACCAATAAAAACTCGTCTACGTACTACTTTTCCGTTGAGGCATACTACCTCTGCTGGCATCAACGTGGTTGGAAGAATCTGTGATATGGGGCCTTTTTCAGCCATTGCCGGTTGACAAAACCACTATTAAATCAACACAACAATATATTTGCTTGTGCAGCTCGCTCCAGATACAGTTTCGTAGCTGTGGTTAGTCCACTCTATTACTAGCCAATCATAGTTGGTGAAAGCGATGACGTATACCTACGCCTGTGAGAAGGCAATGACGTATCCCTACGCCTGCGAGAAGACATTGGTGTCGCCAACTCGAAATCTCATTGGTCAAAGCAACAGTTTTATCGTCGCTTGTTTTATGCAGCAGAGCCTGCAGAACTGACTGTGAAGGCCTCAAGGCAGATTTCTGACCCTGGCAACAAATAATAGCTGAAATGTGATTGGTTAGATGCTTAAATATGAAAACACACATCTGGAAGCAGCGGAACCAGGGGAAAAGCAATTAAAGGAAGATGACAGACAATTTGGAATTAAGTATTCATGGACAAAACATAATTAACATCATTCTGTGATTCAGATATTTTTTAGGCCAGCAGAGAAGGCCTTGTAGGTCCACCACTGCGCAAAACTTCCACAAAATCAAAATATTGGACAATATTTGACATATATTGACATGTACTGAGGAACTGTGCGGATAAGGTTGGAAGAGTGACTCTGCATATTCTCTACCTCGGTCACAGTCTGCAGAAGTTCCCCATCTGGTGGAAGACTTCCTGTTTGTGGTTCCAGGTTTTGTTTACATTTTCCAGTTTCCATTTTCTTTGATTTGCTTTGTACTTTTTGCTTTTGCTTTGTTGTTGTGCAGCCTTTGCGACTGTACCATCTAAATAACTATGCCTTTTCTTGCTACTGTCACAATGAAATTTCCCGAATACGGGATGAATAAAGTTATCCAATCCAATCCAATCCAATATTTAGAGAATGAAGCATGAATAGACACAATATTGCCATACACATTTTGGTGACGATTGATCATCTTATTCAACATCAAGCTTGGGTCCAAATTCAATCCGTGTGAAAACACATGAACAGACGAATGAGCTTACCATCTCGAAGTATACAAATAAGATTGTCAAATGAAGTTTGTTGATTACTGTTTTACTTTGTTTTATCCCCCACAATACTTCTCAAAATACTTTGACTTTTTTCTCATAGGGGATTGATCCCCCGTCTCCTTGGAGATATCTTCGCCCTGTGGATTTGTAACCTGCTAGCTCATTTTATCAACACTTATGCTATCGATGATGCGGTATGTTTTGTTTTGTGATGATTTTATTTAAAGTCCATATACAGTGTGTATACAGTGGGGGCAAAAATATTGAATCATGTTCAGAATTTTTGTAAAGTTGGAGTAAAGTTTTCTCTAGATGTTGGTAATTCACAGACGGGAAAAACATTTGGCCCAAATATTTTCCTTAAAATAACATGTATATTTATGAATTGACACTATATATATATATATATATATATATATATATATATATATATATATATGTATATATATATATATATATATGTATATGTGTGTGTGTGTATATGTATGTATATATATACATACATATATATATATGTATATATAATGTGTGTATATATATATTATTATAATTTTTTTTTAGGTAGGTTCTGGTTACATTTTAAGTTTTATTTTTCTGTCTGCAGATGAGCCACACTGGAGAAATCAAAAACTGCTCTCAAGCTGTGACAGGGGTAAGTTAATTTATGGGTGATGACACTTTTAAAATTGGCTTGATTTCGCGATCATATTCGTGCCTTAAAATGGCAACTGAAATTATTTAAATCTGAGCCTCATAGCTCAACCTGTTTTTGAGTTGTGATTAGTGGCAGGTGATGTGGCAAAAATATATGATTTTAAAAAATGAATATAAATTAAATCACAGTTCCATTTTTTTTCAGCGTTGCCCAACTAAATAAATTCCGTGACAAAATTGTGTGTTGCTAGAGATGATCAATCATTGAAAGACCGCCTACTTTATGGACAGTGTTGGAAGCCATCGAGCTGGCAACAGAAGTTCCCTGTATAAAAAAAAAAGCACTTGAGCCCTATCATAGCATAAAGTAGAAAAATACAGCAACGTTGTGTTTTTAATGAAACTGCGGTCAGACCATCATCTTTTCTTGTGGTCAAATGATCGGACGCTAAAAAGAGCCCACCTACAGTTGTGGTCAAAAGTTTACATACACTTGTGAAAAAACAATGTCATGACTCTTGAGTTTCCAGTTTTTTTTACAACTCTATTTTTCTCTGATAGAGTGATTGGAACAGATACTTCCTTGTCACAAAAACATTCATGAAGTTTGGTTCTTTTATGACTTTATTATGGGTTAACAGAAAAAGTGATCAAATCTGCTGGGTCAAAAATATACATACACCAACACGAATTAGCAATTTTGGTTATAGCATGGCCTCTTAACTTCTTGTGAGTGATTATGAGTGAGTACAGCTGGTGACTTCTCTGAGGCCATTTAAATAGGACTCATTGGATGCAAACGCCCACAAACGCTACAATGGGAAAGGCAAAGGAACTCAGCATGGATCTGAAAAAGCGAATTCTTGACTTGAACAAGTCAGGAAAATCATTTGGAGCCATTTCAAAGTAGCTGCAGGTCCCAAGAGCAACAGTGCAAACAATTGTTTGTAAGTATAAAGTGCATGGCACTGTTTTGTCAATGCCACGATCAGGAAGAAAAAACAAGCTGTCACCTGCTGCTGAGAGTAAATTGGTCAGGAGGGTGAAGATTCAACCGAGAATCACCAAAAAGCAGATCTGTCAAGAATTAGAAGCTGCTGGAACACAGGTGTCAGTGTCCACAGTCAAGCGTGTTTTGCATCTCCATGGACTGAGAGGCTGCCGTGCAAGAAGGAAGCTCTTGCTCCAAAAGCGGCTTCTTAAGGCTCCACTGAAGTTTGCTGCTGATCACATGGACAAAGATAAGACCTTCTAGAGGAAAGTTCTGTGGTCAGACGAAACAAAAATCGAGCTGTTTGGCCACAATGCCCACCGATATGTTTGAAGGAGAAAAGGTGAGGCCTTTAACCCCAAGTACACCATGCCTACCGTCAAGCACGGTGGTGGTAGTATTATGCTGTGGGGCTGTTTGCTGCCAACGGAACTGGTGCATTACAGAGAGTAAATGGGATAATGAAGAAGGAGGATTCCCTTCAAATTCTTCAAGATAAACAAAGTCATCAGCCCGAAGATTGGGTCTTGGGCGCAGTTGGGTGTTCCAACAGGACAATGACCCCAAACACACATCAAAAGTGGTAATGGAATGGCTAAATCAGGCTAGAATTAAGGTTTTCGAATGACCTTCCCAAAGTCCTGACTTAAACCCCATTGAGAACTTGTGGACAATGCTGAAGAAACAAGTCCATGTCAGAAAGCCATCAAATTTAACTGAACTGCACCAATTCTGTCAAGAGGAGTGGTCAAAAATTCAACCAGAAGCTTGTGGATGGCTACCAAAAGCGCCTAATTAAAGTGAAAATGGTCAAGTTACATGTTACCAAATATTAGCGCTGCTGTATGTATATTTTATTATATTTACCAATTTCGTCATACGCAGCTGGGTACGATGACAATTAGGCTTTTGTCGAGTCAATGATGATGACAAAGCATATGTCCGATGATTATTATTTTTGACCCAGCAGATTTGATCAATTTTTTCTGTTCACACATAATAAAGTCATAAAAGAACCAAACTTCATGAATGTTTTTTGTGACAACGAAGTATAAGTTCCAATCACTCTATCAGAAAAATCAGAGTTGTAGAAATAACTGGAAACTCAAGAAAGCCATGACATTATGTTCTTCACAAGTGTATGTAAACTTTTGACCACGACTGTATGTACATGACGCTAAAGCAGACATATAGATGGCGCACTAATCTAGTAAATGTGTGTGGGAGCTCAAAAAGGAGATTAGGAAGTGGATTTTACCCCATTTTCGGGCAATGTTTGCCGTTACGCCATTGATGTTCATCGCTGTCTTTTCCCGGGAAAATCACCCCCCTGGCCCGGTTGTAATGTCTGAAAAGCTCCAGTATTCGTATTTAATCATTAAATGCTGCTAGGAAGTGGATTTTACCCCATTTTTGTGCATTGATGTATTGATTATTTTTTGTGTTGCAGCTGTAGCTGCATTCGAGGTTTTGGTACACGGTCGATTGGTCGCCGGTCTTTTGGTCGCCCGGAAGGTTATTGATA
>NC_135388.1:23547500-23602500 GCF_051989625.1 Stigmatopora argus | reverse complement strand
TGATTATTTGATTTAGGTGTGTTGATCATTAAATTAAATCTGTTTGAAAATAAGTGCTGAAAACACAAGTTGAGAACAACTGCGTTCTGGATCTCTATATTATAGGTAGAAACTCTTTTCGTCTGATTTTTCAAGTTTTTGTTTTAAATGCGTATTTAAATTTAAAAAATGATGTCATGAGCCCAGTGTCGTCACCACTTTCTGGGCCGCCCCTACCACTATATAAATCTGTCCGATTTCCATTTTAGGATCAATAAATATCACAATGCCTTTAATGTCTAAATAACATGGTGGCATTATTTTTTTCACTACAGAAAAATGAGGAGATTTAAAATAAAAGACAGAGAGCTACACAAATGGCGACCTATTATACGGAATCCGGGCAAGTGGTTAGCGTGTTGTTCAAGGGTTTAATCTTAGGTAGCTTCCCACTTTCCTGGGTGGCATTTGTATGATC
This sequence comes from Stigmatopora argus, assembly GCF_051989625.1. Taxonomy (NCBI): domain Eukaryota; kingdom Metazoa; phylum Chordata; class Actinopteri; order Syngnathiformes; family Syngnathidae; genus Stigmatopora; species Stigmatopora argus. The sequence goes on along the minus strand of NC_135388.1, from coordinate 23,602,043 downwards.
TCCCTAGACTTGCGTGGGTTTATTTTCTGGGGTAGTCCGCTTTATTCCATCATCGTCCAGTATGAACGGTTGGCCGTCTCCTTATGACCTGCAATTGACTGGCCACCAATACAGGGTATCCCCCACCTTGTGCCTCCATTGAATAGGAATAGGCTCCAACAACCTTACGCAATCCTTGTTAGGATAAGTGATACGAACAATTAATGAATATATGGATACATAGACTCCGATTAACACTCAAACACGCACTACTACAGAATTGGATTGCGATGGTTCAAACATGTATGATTGTGTTAATGAGCGCTACAAGATGAAGGCCGTGTCGCAGGGCCGACAAGGAAGCTGGACAACCTGGGAGGGAGTTGTCAACCGAAACATCAGTTAGTGCGACCTTTGGAAGATCCCGCAGGCAAGGATCAGCTTCCTCATTCGCGCAACCTACGACACGCTTCCCTGTTCTCATAACCTCCACCAATGGTTCGGGAAGGAGGTGTGCTGCGCACTTTGCAACGCTCCCAACGCTAGCCTCCAGCACATCTTGTCAGGCTGCAAGACTGCACTTTCTCAGGGGCGCTACTGATGGCACCATGACCAGGTCCTGAGGAAACTAGCTGAAGTGCTGGAGAGACGCCGACAGAACAGTAAAAATTCACCACCAGCAGGGATTCACGTCAACTTCGTCACGGAAGGGGGGAATAGAGATACACCAGGCCAAGAGAGACAATAAGGTCCTTTTCCCATGGTCAGGAGTGGGAGATGAGGGCTGACCTCAACAGGCAGCTCTGATTCCCCACGGAGATCATCACCACATCACTCCGCCCAGCCATTGTGGTATGGTCCTCCAAGGCAAGATCAGTGCAACCTCATAGAACTAACAGTACCATCAGAGGAGGGGATTGAGGCCGCCTTTGAGCGCAAGAAGGCCAAATACTTGGATCTGGCAACTGAGTGCCAGGAAATTGGCTGGAAGTGCACTATCTACCCAGTCGAGGTTGGCTGCCGAGGCTACGTCGGGTTGTCAACAACACACCTCTGAGGGATGCAGGGGTTTGTGGAGGCAGCCTGAGTAAGGCAGCTTTTGGCTCTTGCTTAGGAGGAAGGACAGGGGAAACAACAGCTATCAGCTGCAGGGGTGACAGGGAGACGTCTCTGTCACTGCTCCGCCACCAGGAGATGTTCCAGGTTTAAAGGAGCGAAACATTTCCTCCATTTCCTCAGGGTACTTAGGAAGAACAACTTGGGCACCAATCTTCTGAGAACCTTCTATAGAACCACTGTAGAGAGCATCCTGGCGTACGGCATCACAGTGTGGTACGCTGGAAGCACGGCGGCAGACAAAAAGGCCATGCAGAAAGTGATTAACACTGCCCAGAGGATTGTCGGCTGCTCTCTGCCCTCACTTGAAGACATTGCCAGCCCTCGTTACCTCAGCAGAGCCAAGAACATCATAGGGGACCCTTACCACCCTGGTCACAATCTGTTCCAGCTGCTGCCCTCTGGCAGACGCTATAGGTCCCACAAAGCACGGACAAATAGGCTTAAGGACAGTTTTTTTCCCACATCCATCAGAAATCTAAACTCGCGCTAACATAACACACATTCCCCTCTGCGGTATATGAACAGATGTTTGGTTGGTGATCTGCCTCCTACTAGCTGACTGAGGAAAGGTAAGTGGAAGACAGTGAGAGGTAAGCGAGAGGTAAGCGACCTGTATCCTCAATAGCGGAATGACAAATTACAAGTCCGTAACTTACACTTATTAGGTCTTATCCTCAACAGCGGAATGACAAATTACAAGTCCGTAACTTACACTTATTAGGTCTTTTGCCGATTAAACGTAGCTTATGGAGAAGCACCATCAATTTCGTCACACGCAGTTTCTGCGTGTGATGACAAGTAGGCTTTTGTGTTGTGATAATGACGACAGGGCCTATGTCTTATTATTATTATTATTATTATTATTATCAATCAACGGTGGTTCCTGGCTGATGACCCTGCAGCTGACCCGTGCGACAGGCAGCAATGCCAAGCAGGGAAAAAACACCTACCTGTACATCAACTGTTCTTTGGGCACAATCCAAAGCACAGTGCTTTTTCCACTTTTTTATTTTCTTTTAATAATAATGACTGGGTTGTTGCCATGGTGAGAAGCACCATCATCTTATATTTTGACAGCTTGAGAATTGTTTAATTTTAGTGACTGCTTCTGAAGGTTGTGTAACTATTATGGGTACCATGATTTTTCCTTCTATTTCATTAGATTTTTGAACAGCAATAGAAAAGTAGTGGCTGACTGTGATTGTTTGCTTTTTAATACATTTTTATTTGCTACTTTCCGGAGTTTCAAGTGATCTTAATGACTAATGTTTAGAAGGGGCAAAATGTTGTTCATATCACTTACCATAACATAATGCTGTTTTGTCTTTCTTTATCCAGTTCTTCGCCAGCATGCTCACATACCCTTTTGTTTTGGTGTCTAACATCATGGCTGTCAATAACTGCGGGTGAGTTAGCAAAGGAAGGCAGTTTTCCGAGTTTCCAATTTTGTCTACTATTATTTTTCTCATTCTCTTAGGCTCACTGGAGGGCTTCCCCCCTATGCATCAATATATCCTACTTGGATGCACTGTTGGAAACATCTAAGCAGAGAGGTCAGCTCATTTTATTTATTTTTTAATTTATGTTGTTATGGTTTGAGTACATGTTGCTGGAGAGCTCTTGCACGATATATATTCTTGGCACCAATAATTTCTTCCTGTCCTCGGTGTTGTATTTAAGCCTCTTCGTTGAAGTAACTCAGCAGCCCCAGGAACAACATCCTTTGTTGCGCTTTTTTGAGGGCCAGTTGATGGTGATTTTGGTTCTCAGGAATTGAACAAAATGCCAAAAGATGAACTTAAAATTCCAACTCTTTACACGTAATCTTTAATTCTGGTATACAAGGTGTAAGAGCTAAATTCAAGCGCTACAAGGAAATAATTATTCTGATCATTTGTTCTAGAAAAAAATATAACCACGTTTATGTGATCAGCCGTGACATTTTTTTATCAACTTATGTGATGAAATTGAAGTTTGACTAGTTTGACACGTACTGAACATTCCCTCAAAAAGACTCCCATGACGATGGTTTTCGAATTCATTACAAAAGTTGAGGTGAACTATAAAACTAAACATGCAAAAGAAAGTACACATACTGTTCTCTAAAATACAAAACAACTTGACATTCCGTTGGTCTTAAAGACCTGGTGGCGAAGGGTCTTAAAATAGCTCCATTTGTGTGGTTCTTAATGAAGTCTGTTAATCCCCTTTTCGTAGTTTATGTAACATGTGCTTTAGTGCATATCAAAGGCATTGTGGTACATTGACTTCATTCAGCAAAGCCAATAATAAAAATAATAATTGGTCCTTGCTAAAATAAAGCTCACTTGACTTTAATGTAGGCCTGGACGATATGACAAAAAAATGTATCACGATAAAACATTACATTTTAGCAATCCATCGATATTTATCACGATAACTATCACATCTTTTTTCTTTCAAATTCCAAACTTAAAAATTCTGTGAATAAGTTAATAAATTACTTTCTTTGTTATTCAATTATGAAAGTACCGTATTTTCACGACTATATGGCGCACCGCATTTAAAGGCACAGTGTCAGTAACGAGTTCTGTTTCTGTATTTGACACAAACAAGACGCACCGCATTTAAAGGCGCAGCCAGGTAAAACATACACCAGCTTAAACATACACCAGCTTAAACATACGGACACACGCTAAAACACGTTTTTTAAAAGGCAACAGAAGCAAAACTGAGTTCGGTTGTACTTTATTTAGCCATTTTACAATGTACTCAACGTTTTTCTTATCAATCATCACCCACAAATCCATCAAAGTCCTAATTTTCTGTGTCCGAATTGAACAATTGTCCAAATGATTCATCAAAAACGCCGGGTTCCCTCTCTTCGTTGTCAGAGTCACTCACATTGCCATGTGGCAAAAGCTCGAACAACAGTGCAAGCAGACACGTTCGTCCAAGCAGCCACAATCCATTCGCAAATAGTGGCGTAACTAGCCCAGCGCTGCCTGCCACCCTTCGTAAAGCTGTGTTCGCCACCTATCATCCATTGTTCCCATGCCGCTCGCAACTTTGCTTTGAACGCCCGGTTGATGCCGATGTCCAGCGGTTTTCAAGCATCTTTTGTTAGTGCCTTTAACAACAGTGCAAGCAGACACGTTTGTCCAAGCGGCCACAATCCATTCGCAAATAGTGGCGTAACTAGCCTGGCGCTGCCTGCCACCCTTTGTAAAGCTGTGTTCGCCACCTATCATCCATTGGTCCCATGCCGCTCGCAACTTTTCTTTGAACGCCCGGTTGATGCCGATGTCCAGCAGTTGGAGTTCTTTAGTTAAGCCTCCGGGAATGACGGCAAGCTCAGAGTTCATTTATGTCACTTGGTTTTTCACCGCTGCTGCGAGATGGGCACGTGCAAATCAACTCAGCTTCTTCTTCTTGACTTGGCGAAGCTCGTTCTCCTACTTCCTCAACTTGCTAACCATGGATTCGTTGATCTAAAATTCCCTCACCGCTGCTCTATTCCCATGTTCCCCTGCATAATTGATGACTTGAAGTTTGAACTGAGCTTCGTAAGCGTGTCTATTTGTATTATTCATAATCATTTACAAACCAAATCGAAATTGTTTTGCAATAAACACATGCCCACACTATATACGGGTACCTTGTAGGGGTGTGCCTTTAGCGTCTGAACCCACCCACGTCCGCCTTCTCTCTATATGAGAAGCGTGTCGGCAAGAAGTGCTCTCAGTCAGGCTTTAGAGCTTACACACGGCGCTCCGCATTATAGAGCGCCCTGTCTATTTTGGAGAAAATTTAAGACTTTAGTGCGCCTTATAGTCGTGAAAATACGGTAGCTAAGTTACCTCACTTTAAATCAAAATATAATATAAAATATGATGATTTTTAGGTGTTTTTGTTCTGTTAGGCAATAAAGATGAGAACTCTCTCCTTACACTACGAAACGTAGTGTTTTTGTTCTGTTGGTCAATAAAGATGAGAACTCTCTCCTCACACTACGAAACGTAATGAATAATAAAACCGCAGAAATTTTGACAGGCATCTTTATTTTTACGAATTTGAAAACCACTAGTTGCTGTGCAATTTTAAGTTTTAGATTTCTGCAGTTTTCATAACATTTGGACAACATTGGGAAACTCCTTGAAATCAAGCAAGAAAATTACAGGCTGTCCTCAAATGAGGATTGTAGGTTAAAATGTGTTAAGGAAATTTTCAATAAGACTGATGTTTGTGCACAGGTATTTTAAGAGGGATTAACAAAAGAAAGAAAACGACGGAGACTTTAACTGGATCTTTTAGTGGATCGGCTCGGTGTTGTCCTGCATCTCATTTTGTCTGTGTTACAGTGCTTTTGCTTTCATGCTTTGTTAGCTGGTCTGTTGCTAACAATGCTAAAAACAGCTTTTCCTTACCATATTCTTCGTCTACTGAACGATGGTCTGGAACTAGCGTCATCAGTTTCCCACTTTCTTTATGTTGTTCGGGTGGTATAATTGCAGTTTAAACATATCCAATATTATCAAAAGTTTTTATTATTATTGTTGACAAAATTATTTGACGATAATTATTGTTATTGTTTTATTGCCCAGGTCTAGTAGAACGTGTCCTGATTTTCAGCCTCAGCTAATTACTTTTTGTTTTTTAATCCAGGGCAACATGAGCAGAGGAAACAGTTTATTCTTCCGGCAGCTTCCAGCAGGAAAGACTTACACAATTGATCAAAAAAGATTTTATTAAAGAAAACTGATGGAACAATAACAAGCAAAACAGATCAACCATGTCTAATTCAGGGGATTGTTTATTATTCTTTTTTTATGCTCTTTCCCCTGTTTGTACTATTTGTGAATTAAAAATGGCTATGCATTTCCAAGTCATGTTTTCAGAGACATAAAAAAGTGCACTACAATGAACAATATTTCCTTCAATTGATGTACCAAGTTATTGAAGCAGTCTCTGATAACAGGGTAATAGACCATTCTTCCTTTTCATTCTTTATGCCTTTGCAATAATATATGTTTACAATAACTGCATGTGCAAGAAGTGCTCTCAGTCAGGCTTTAGAGCTTACACACGGCGCTCCGCATTATAGAGCGCCCTGTCTATTTTGGAGAAAATTTAAGACTTTAGTGCGCCTTATAGTCGTGAAAATACGGTAGCTAAGTTACCTCACTTTAAATCAAAATATAATATAAAATATGATGATTTTTAAAAGTGTTTTTGTTCTGTTAGGCAATAAAGATGAGAACTCTCTCCTTACACTACGAAACGTAGTGTCTCGTTACATGGCCCTTAGCCTTTGTGCTTTTCTTTCGCCAATAAATTGAATTGAATTGAATAACACCTTACATTTCATGATATGTTTCGCATTAGGATAAAGAAATCGATTTGACATGTGATATTGTTTTACTCAGTTATAATACAGTAAAACTCAACATACCTTTATATCTCTGACAGTAATCAAGTTCTTCATCAGCTCATGAAATTGGGGAGAGGAGGGTGGATGTTTTTGTTGTTGTTGTAAAAGTCTCTAGTTCATCTGTCTGAAGTGTAAATGGTAAGTGAGTGCCTATCCAGTAATCCCTCGCCATTTCGCGGTTCAACTTTCGCGGCTTCACTACATTGCGAATATTTTTCTGGGGTAATTTTTAAAAAAATTTTTTTTATTTTTTTTAAGTTCATAAAAATGTAAAAATCCACACTGAAACTGGCAAGCGGAAGCAACTCCCCTGCCTTCCGCTTGCTACTAGGACTCGGCACCGAAGAAAGAAAAAAATATATGTATAAATGTGTGTATATGTACATACATACACATACATATATATGTATAAATGTGTGTATATGTATGTGTATGTATGTATACATACATACATATGTATGTATATGCATGTATACATACATACACATACATATGTATATGTATGTAGGTGTATGTATGTGTATATATGTGTGTGTGTGTATATATATATATATATAGAGAGAGAGAGAGAGAGATAATCGTATTTACGCACATATAAGCTGCCTGCTGATATTGACCATAATGTGCTTTTCATTTGCACAGTATCTCAGAAATACCACTTGTGATGATTTTTCTTAAGATTTTCTCTTGAAAGTAACACATTTGTACTCCCTATTAAATATGGAGGTGAAAATTGGGAATCAGGGGCCCCCCTCCACCGGAAGCCCACCCGAGACGTCCTGGGTCTCTGAGCCACCACCCGACACCCCGAGACGAGACATTTTTAATATTAAAAAAAAAATGTCCATAAACGGTGCCAAATTTTGATGGAAAACTGATCAAACTTTAATGGAATATTCTTATACGCGAGAAATTGTAAAATTAAGACATTTTAAGGCAATTTTAAGGATGCGGCTCAAATGCGAGTAAATACGGTAATGCTTCTTCAGATTTCAGATGTAATTCGCTCTATCTTTCCAAGTCAGATTCACATCACACGATTAACCACCAAATCAATATCAAGACACCTTAAAAAATCACAACCCCCTTCCACTAAACGCAAACAGTCCAATGTTTGGATACACTCCACAGTGCCAAAGCATAGTCTAACCCAACTCACACAAAACATTGCATTGCTTAGTCTGCACTAGGGGTTTGCCGAAGCAAACCCGAAATTTAATATTTTGTTTGTAAGGGCTCGGAACTCCCGACCCGAGTCGGGAGTAGGAGAGGTGAATAATGATAACAGATTAAAGCCTGTCTTTTGTAACAAAATCTAAGTTAAACAAGACTGTATAAACAGTTACATCTTTTAAATTAAAATATAGATGTTTGACGATCACTTTTGCCAGCTGTTTAAATGCCTGCTCAGCGTTGAGGTGCCAGTCTTTTTGCTCGCTTATAAAAGCAAAACGTGACATTGACTACATCAGTGAAAGCAAAAGCATTTCTTAGTTTAGTATCTACACATCGTTTTAGTATACATTTTTATAAACAAGTGGTTCTTAACCTGGTTAGAGCTACCGAACCCCATCAGTTTCAAATGTGCTTTTGCCAAATCCTACTTTCCCCCCTCAAAATAAAATATGATTTTTTTCAAATTCAAGATATAAAAATTCCTCGCAGCACTGATTGGCCAACCAATGTCACGTGATCATCTCCAGCCAGAGATGCTCAAGCGGGGCATGTTATCGTGTATAGACATGATGAGTCGGTGTGTCTTGACTTTCATAGCAGAGGCTCCACCGAACCCCTGAGCCCCAAACTCACTGAACCCCTAGGGTTCGATCGAATCCAGGTGTTAGGATTATTATCATTATTATATATTTGCTTGCAATGAATATGCTTTGCTTTGCTTTACTATTAAACTTAGTTTCATATTAGTATTATATGGTTGCTTGCAACGAAGTAAATGCTTTGCTCCTGAAAACTTTAGGTAGACTAAACAGCAAAACACCTTGGACCTTGGACTGCTTGAATTGAACTAAACAAAGAAGATTCAAAACACCTTGAGCTGCACATGACTTTCAAACTTTCATTTGTTTTGACTATATTGACGTCTCACTTCTGTTTCCCACCCCTTCCTTGAGAGTTGAGACGTCCATTGTAACTAGGGTTCTTGAAGTTAATAAACAAGAAAAGAAGCGTGTGACGCCAGAAAGAAGTGAGGACTTGACCTCACCAGTTCACTTTCTCCTTACAAGAAAAAATCCAGAAGATTGTCTTTCCTCTTTATTTGTGCGTGCATTTGGGAATGCCTATTGGCTAACCTATCACCACCTTAAGAACCACTGTTATAAACATATATTCATTTTGAAAACGTTAGCAAAAAGAGACCACACATTTTAGTATACTTTTTTTTCAGCGAGAGAAGGCCGGCCCGAGCCAACCCGAACTCGAAGTGATGATTGACATTTTAGGCCCGACCTGAATTTCGGGTCGGGTCAGGTTCGGGCTCAAGCTAAAGATCTTTCCTCTAGTCTGCACTAATGACAATGTAAATAATCATAACTGAAGAGATCATTTCCACAATGAGATATATTTTTAAAGAAATCTGACAATACTTTGCCGTCATTTCAGTTGATTGCTCAGTAATTTCCCAAACTTTTCCATCTAACGCACACACTTAAGCATGAGGGGAAAAAAAGAAAACATGATAGGGGAAAAAGGCCACAAGACACACACATCAAAGCCTTGAGAGCACTGGGAGACAAAAAAAATAGAAAAACATGAAGACATAGGATGGTGACACAAGTTTTAGTGCGCTTTTAACCAATCAATACAACTGAATTAAGGTATGGCTTACTATTCTTTTTATTTGCTCTTCTTATTTTGTCACCAAATTGAAAGTTCCCCCTTGCCCAAAAAATTACAGTCTATCAGTATTTTTAAGATATCGCTAATTTTCTTCACCTTTTAATTGTGGAGCTCCGTTTCACTGCACACTTGCTCGCTGAGGTGTGGCTCCACTTTCGACACTAGCTTTGGAGTTGTTCGACCTATCTTAATTATGTCCAGATTGTCTTGAAAATGGCTTTGACAGTAAATCTGCAACCAAATCCCTTTCTTCTCCTTCAGTCATTGTGGGTTGACAAAGCCGCTATTAAATCAACACAACAATATATTTGCTTGTGCAGCTCGCTACAGTTCTAGCTCTGGCTAGTAGATTCAATCACTAGCCAATCATAGTTTGTGAAAGCGATGACGTTTCCATACTCCTGCAAGAAGGCCTTGGTGTTCTTGATGTCCAGGTTGATTTCTGATCCTGGCAACAAATAATGGAATGTGATTGGGTAAATGCTTAAATATGAAAACACATCTGGAAGCAGTGCAACTAGGGGAAAAGCAATGAAAGGAAGCTGACAGAAAATTTTGATTCATTTACAAAATATAATTAATATCAGTCTGTGATTCAAATATTTTTAGGCCAGCAGAGAAGGCCTTGCAGGCCCTGACGGTCCACCACTGGTGGCCAAATACCAATTTCCATTCGTGAACTCCCGTCTCTGAAACTCTTCCCCAATCATCCATAATCCCTATAAAGCGTGATTTATGGGTGTGTGTATGTTAAGATTCTCTCACTACGTTTGTCCAAACCATGCAACGTAGAGAGTTGAATTTTTTTTACGGTAGCCAGAAACGGCTAACGGATCCTAATAGACAAGTGAATTTATTCACCTTCTCTAAATGTGTAAACTCAACTTTTCTATGTTACAGCTGAAAGCAGTGTATGTATGAACCGTTGTTTTACATGTGCCCTAAACACACCACGTGGCTGATTGGTCCGCCAGCGAGTTTCTAGGTGCGCCCCGAAACAAAAAAAATTCTGTCGTGATGGGAGTTATAAAACATCCACCCATCCATAAATCACGCTTTATCTATTCTCTAATCCTTGACGTACGGATATGTGTGTTTACCTGGAAACTCACTGGTGGAAATTCTTATATCTATATCAAGGTTACATAGCCCCGACCATGCTCAGATGCCTATTACTGAGAGTGTGGACTTAGCAGGGGCAATATCAGCTGTGGGGCCCACAGAAAATAGGGAGGTTCGTATGGCCAGGTGTAAGAAAAAGTCTTCGGCTAGTTCAGCTACTGGGGCTGGTCAGACTTACGCTAAGCATAGAAGTTGTCGGCGAAGAGCCGCTAAGGCTATGGCAGCTGCTTGAGCTGATGAGACTGAGGAACTGCGCGCTATTCGCATTGGCCGAATGGATGAATCAGCGAACGCTGCTAGGGCTGTTTTGGTATACTGCTGATGCTTAGGTTTGATTGAATTGAACTGCTGAATTACTTATCATATCATATCTGTACATTTTGCTTGATTGATTTGAAGTGCCTGTACTTAATTGTATACATGTTTGCTGTGCTATGCGTGTAAGTGAAATTTTCCTTTCTCATCTAAACTATTTTTCAAAACTTTTTTTAAATAGCACAACAATTGTCTTTTGGTTGTAAACACACAGGTGGGACCGGCAAAGCCGGGCCCCCTGCTTGTCTTCAATAAAACCTGGCTGTTAGACGAACAAGATTGTGATCACAATGCTGCCTAGAACTGTGCTACTTGTTTGTGTAGGTGTGTGTGTGTGTACTATTTCTCATCATATATCTTCAACCTGGACAAGGTACTTGTTAGGTTTATCCTTAGGTATTTCCAAACTCGGCTTTCAATAAAAAAGGCATCTGTAGTCACATCTCCATTTAATTCTTGCAAGAGAGAATACATCCACCCGCTCGTCCGGTCAAGATTATTCTAACCACTCGAAGTCCGTTTCGCTAATTTATTCATAAGACTTCAACGCCATGCCCCACAGAAGTCTAAACATTCGTAGAGTCTCACAACAATTGTGTACAGTTATCAAAACAATTGTAGGTCTTGTCGAATCTTCCCAAAACAGTCCTTGGTTCCCAAGAGCGCTTGTTGTGAGCCCTCCGAAGCCGAAAACAGTTCGCAGTTCCCAAGAGCACTTGTTGTGAGACCTCTCCATGCCCAAGGCCATTCCCTGTCCTCTTGATGTGAACCACAGTCCTTACTTTAGCAAGAGATGCATTAAAATGGCTTTTATTAATGCCACTAACTCTAACATAAAAGCACAGCCATCAACACATATATATATATATTGTTTAATATTGTTACACATTTAGGGTGAGCATTACTATTCATAATAAGCAAATATATTGATTAATATTGTAAGCATGTTTATAATAAGGCTTTATATTCCTAAATAAGCATTGCAAACACATTTATAATAATGATTACTCCAACAGTACTAAAGATGGAAATGAGTATAATCTTACAGGTTTACATAAATACAGTAAACCCTTGAATATTGCAGACAATGTAGACCAGACATGGCAATAATCGAAAAAAAACGCGAAGTGGGGTCCGCCTATTATTACTACCATACTACAGTGGTACCTTGAGATACAAGCTTAATGTGTTCCGGGACTGAGCTCGTATGTCGATTTGCTCGTATCTCAAATCAACGTTTCCCATAGAAATGAAATAAAAACAAATTAATTCGTTCCAACCCTCTGAAAAAAAAACACCAAAAAACAGGATATTGGAATGAAAATTTTTTTTTTATTTGTTCTAATTTGCCATCTATTACAGAGTAACAAATCAACCTCCAAGATGGCGCCGTTCACGCGGGAGCCAGTGGGAGTAGCTCTCTACACTCTTATGTTTTTCGTGTTTTACAGCCCTTCTATCTTTTTATTAATTACATTTTAATATTTCTTAATACATCCCTTTTTACTTTACTTTTTACTTTATACTTTTTACTTTAATGTTATTTAAACATTAAAGTTAGCCTGGCTTCTTTCGGCTACTTCTTTTTTTGGAACCATTCGGCCATGCCTACGCTGTCACACACGTGGGACTGCTGTTACAATACGCAGCAGAAGGAGCAACACCTCGGTGCCGCCGGAGTTTCGGAGCTGGACAAAAGTGCTGGGAGGAGAGGCAACGGTTCTGACCAACCATTCCATCGTGGGATAAGATGGAAGAGCTGTCGGCGCTTACCAGCAACGGAGTCGAGGAGTTATAACTTATAACTAATAATATGTACGGTTGCCTTTTCTTGCTACTGTCACAATGAAATTTCCCGAATACGGGATGAATAAAGTTATCCAATAACTAGTGGCTATGATGTTTAATAGTTCTAAAATTAGACGGATTTCGCGGAGGGCAGAGAGAGGGACAGAGAGAGACTTATTGGATTGGATAACTTTATTCATCCCGCATTCGGGAAATGTCATTGTGACAGTAGCAAGAAAAGGCATAGTTATAAGTTAGACGGTACAGTCAAAGGCCGCAGAACAACAAAGCAAAAGCACCAAGTACAAAGCAAATCAAAGTCAATGGGATCATTAAGAATCACCAAATCATTAAGACAGAAAAGCAGCAAAAACAAAACGAGCTACAAGTTTCGGTAGCAAAAACGGATAGACTCAAAAAGATGTAAAGTTGGACAAAAACTGGAACCACACACAGGAAGTCTTCCACGAGATGGGGAACTTCTGCAGACTGACCGAGGTAGAGAATATGCAGTCACTCTTCCAAGCTTATCCGCACAGTTCCTCAGTAGTCTGGAGCTGAAGAAAACAGCAGCAGGGCAGAACTCCTCAACTCCATTGCTGGCAAGCGCCGACAGCTCTTCCATCTTATCCCACGATGAAATGGTTGATCAGAAGCGTTGCCTCTCCTCCCGGCACTTTTGTCCAGCTCCGAAACTCCGGCGGCACCGAGGTGTTGCTCCTTCTGCTGCGTATTGTAACAGCTAGTCCCGTGTATGACAGCGTAGGCATGGCTGAACGGTTCCAAAAAAAGAAGTAGCCGAAAGAAGCCAGGCTAACAGAACAAGGAAAGTTGTAAAAACATTAAAATAAAAAGTATAAAGTACAAAGTAAAGTAAAAAGGGATGTATTAAGAAATATTAAAATGTAATTTAAAAAAAGATAAAAGGGCTGTAAAACACGAAAAACATAAGAGTGTACAGAGCTACTCCCACTGGCTCCCACATGAACGGCGCCATCTTGGAATGCACGGTAATGTGCTCGTAAGATAACAAACAATTTTAAATTGACTTGGATTACGATACAGACACACTCAAAAATAAATTTGATGTAACCTTACACTAAACTTAATTCTAATATTATTTTAAATCAGGGGTCCCCAAACTTTTTCTTGTGAGGGCCACATAACTTTTCCCTTCTCTGATGGGGGGCCGGTGTCAGTTTGTAACAGAAAAAGTGTGACGATCGTAGGGGAGCTTAATTTTTTTTTATTGTTTTCCAGAAAGCCACACATAACCAAATAACCCTTTCCAGGTTCTTTACAGAAAAAAGTCAGGAAACATATAATAACACTATTAATGAAATATATAATAACTAAATAACCCTCTCTGAGTTCTTCACAGAAAAAACAGGAAATAAATAACACTATTTATGAAATAAATAATAACTAAATAACTCTCTGGGTTCTTCATAGAAAAAAAAGCCATGGAACATTAACTTTCTGTTGTGCCATGCACAATCTTCTCCCTTTGCTCTGAAGTTTATGCACGACACCACAACCCTCATTACAGATTCCCACGTCAACATTTTGCAGCACAGTGCTTGGTGGTGAATTTGGCAGTGGACTCGTAGCGGGGCGGTGAGACCCCTTTTTTCCAACTCCCGGTTCATGCGTCCCATTATTAGACCGCGAGTTTCGGCCACCATGCTAGGAGCCCCGTCAGTCGTGATGCTAGCTAGCTTTGACCAGTCCAGGTCCAACTTCTCCATGGTTTGGCACACTTTGTCAAAAATATCCTCTCCCGTTGTAGTCCCTTTGAGACTTTGGAGGGCTGCCAGATCCTCGCAAATCTCAAAGTTTGCGCTAACTCCACGAATAAAAATGAGCAGTTGCGCTGTGTCTTGCACGTCCGTGCTTTCATCCAGTGCTAATGAAAAAAAGTCAAATTATTTCGTCTTCTGCTGCAGCTGGGCATATACATTACTCCCGATTTCTTCAACGCGTCTGGTCATTGTACTCACCGACAGACTTACGGCATTAAATGCATCTTTCTTCTCGGGACACACCTCCTCCGCGACAGTATCCATACATTTCTTAACAAACTCTCCGTCAGTGAAAGGCTTACTGCTGCTGGCTATCAATTTAGCAACCCAAAAGCTGGCCCGAACGGATGCCTGGTTCTGCTGAGATAGTAGTCCACTTTTTCGCTTTGAGAGTTTGTCTGCTCGTATTTGGCCTTGCAATCTATCGTACTTGTCTTTGTGACGGGATTCATAGTGTTGGCAAAGATTGTATTCTTTGAATACCGCCACCGTCTCTTGACAAATGAGACAAACAGCCTTTTCTTTGCATTGAACAAGAAAATAATCGTTTGTCCACTCCAGGTTAAATACCCTGCATTCTGAATCAATTTTTCTCTCACCTAACTTTTTCGCCATTATTCCGTTCTCAAACAGGTTGCAGTTTTAATATGCTTGAATAGTCCGCGATGGTCCCAGGGCTCCGCCCTCACCTGCGATCGTCCAGATGTCTCAGTAACACTGCTCGTGCATGCAACGGTGGACGTGCCCGCATGCATCAAAGGGAAACACTCTCCCCGCGCGTGTCACCAAAGAAGCAATGCGAAGCCCCGCTTCACTGGGATGATTTGTGGGCTCAGCAGGGGTGCAATGAACCAAACACAAGATTAAAATGTCCCAGTCTTCAAGGCCAAATAGGAAAAAAAATCCGATAGCGTCTCTGGTATTATTCAGAGGGCCGGTCCAAATGTGCCGGCGGGCCGCATCCCAAAAAATAAAAAAAATAAAAATAAAAATTAAAAAAAATTCCGATAGCGTCTCTGGTATTGTTCAGAGGGCCGGTCCAAATGTGCCGGCGGGCCGTATCCGGCCCGCGGGCCGTAGTTTGGTGACCCCTGCCCTAAAGCAATAGACAGCAACATCATTTGGTTGTATCAATTGATCAATGCTTATCCAATCCGTTATATCCTAATAGCCATCAATATGACCTATGCCCAAAGCATATTTCCCCCCTTCAGGACAAACAGGGAATGTCTTCTGTGCACTTTAAAAACACTCCATGTTTCTTCAGTCCTAGGGAAACTATGCCTATCCTAAATCAATTATTTTATCTACCCCAGCCAGGTACAATTTACCTAATTATTTGGATGAATGCCATGAATTTTCTCATGCTATTTCTGCATTGTTAATTCCGTCTGATATCATCAACAACCAAATAACTCTCAATACCTAAGATATAATTCGCAAATCACCTCATACGATGTTTACTTAAGATAAGAGCAATTTCCTATAGCTCCCTGTTACCACAATAAAAATCTACAATAATTAAATTAGATAAATCAACTTTTTACTAGTGATAGGTTTATTAATTAGTCTTTAATAAAACAGAGACATCATTTGGCATACTCTAGCTACCAACTTGCAAGGAAAATCACTCCTGACTCATCCTCGTCCAAGATGATTCTGTAGAGCGACATCCTCCTCTGTCCATTTAGTCGCGCATAATTCAAAACATCTAAGGCAGGGGTCTCAAACTCAATTTACCTGGGGGCCGCTAGAGGCCGAGTCTGGGTGAGACTGGGCCGCATCAGGATTTCCACAAGAAAAGCACTGATAAAACATTCCAACGTTATCAAATATCTTTATTTTTTAACAAAAAATAATGAATTAACTTAAAGATGAATACAAAAATCAATCAATCAGTAATACAAAAATAAAATAATAATAATGAGAGATATACACTGGCTGCCTAAGTAGAGAAAATGAATTATTTTTATTCCGTTTCAAATGTCTGTATTAACAGCTCTTTAACCTTTAACTTTCTGAACTTGAATGGAACATTGAACATGAAATATTCTGAACACGGCTTCTCTTGCCTACTCCTTGCTGCTAGAGACCTGGCAGCGCTTCTTCTCACATAGCTGAGTCACATTTGGCTTGAGGGAGGAAGCAGTGGAAACCCTCAGTAGAGCTTGAAGATGCTCATCAGTAAGTCTGGACCTGTACTTGGACTTATTGAAGTTCGAGGTGGAGAAGAGCTTCTCACACAAGTATGTGCTCCCAAAAAGGCTCATGGTCCGCTTGAACATTCGGGAAAGTTCAGGGAAGCTGGGGGTCAACTCTCTCAAAATTTGCCCAAGCTTGTCTGCTTCTCCACTCACCACCCTGAACTTATTTTTGAGTGCAGAGTTGCACTGCAGGTCAATGAGCTCCATTTGAAGCTCAGGGGGGGCATCTTGCACATCAAAGGAGAAGGGGTCCGCAAAAATTTGAAATGTGGCTTTGTGTGTCTTGAAGTCTGCAAATCTGTGATCAAATTCCTCCTGTAGCTTCGAAAAGGCCTCAACATACTTCTCACCACTGAATGGTGTGCCTGCATCCACGAGAGCCTTGCATGCTGGGAAATGGCAAAGGTTTGTCTGAGAGAGCTGGGCTTTCCATAACACAAATTTAGTGCAGAATATAGGCATAGGCAGCACTGACAAGTTGCCCCTGGCCTTGTAGCTTCTTGTTCAGTACATTAAGCTCATGTGTGATATCAACAAGAAAAGCCAAGTCCATGAGCCATTTGGGATCACTTAGCACAGGAACAGCAACCCCGTCTATCTCCATGAAGTCTTTTACTTCTGCTCTCAACTCAAAAAATCTCTTCAACACGTTTCCCCTGCTGAGCCAACGTACCTCAGTGAAGTAGAGCACATCCCCATATTCTGACTCCATTTCCTCTAAAATAGCACGGAACCTTCTGTGCTTTAAGCCCCTGGATCTGATTTGGTTGATGCATTTCACAACGACAGACATCACATTGTCAAACTTCAGGCATCTGCTGCAAAGGGCCTGCTGATGTATAATGCAGTGCAGAGCTATGGCCTCCTCCACACCCTCCTCTTCCAGTTTTTTTTGAACAAGTGCTACCAGTCCATTCTTCCTCCCTGTCATCGATGGCTCTCCATCGGTTGTTATTCCAACAAAGCTCTTCCATGGCAAACCGGCATTCTTAATGGCATCACACAGCTGGTGAAATATTTCCTTAGCGGTGGTCTGGCCATGCATTGGAATTACTGTGAGCAACTCCTCCATTACTTTAAAATTGTCATCAACACCACGGACATATATTGCGAGCTGGGCATTGTCTGTGGTCTCATCAAGAGGCACTGAATATACACTGAAACATTGTGCTTTCTCACACAGTTGATCATAAATGTCACTTGACAGGTGAGAAATGCGCTCTGCCACGGTGTTGGCAGAAAGGCTGATGTGGTTGAACAGACTTTTCTTTTCTGGACAGACAATATGTGCAGCCTGTAATATGCACTTTTTGATAAATTCACCTTCTGTAAATGGCTTTCCTGCTTTAGCAATCAACTCACAAACGGCGTAGCTAGCTTCGACTGCTGCATTACTGTCTTTGGTAGCCTTCTTGAAGAAATCCTGTTGCCTCAGAAGACATGTTTTAAGACTGGCAACCTGGTTGGCTCTCTCATCTCCCTGGTATTTTTCGTACTCCTCAGCATGTCTCGTAGTATAATGACGTTTCAAATTGTATTCCTTGTGCACCGCAACTTTTTCAGTGCAAATGAGACACGTCGGGCTGCCCCTGTGTTCAACAAAGAAATATTGCACTCCCCACTTTTCTTGAAACTGTCTGTGCTCATCACCGACCTTTCTCTTCACGGCAGGCTTTGAAAGAGACATCTCTGGGGCTCTGTTATTATTACAGTGTAATGTTTTTCCACTTGGAATGAGTCTCGGGTTGATCTTTCACTTTCAGTCGCGCGGGTTTGTGGCGCATGCGCACTTTCGCTCTCCGTTTCTCCGTTTCACTCGCGGAGATGGCTACACTGACAGGCTGATCACGGATCATAGCGCCTCATTCAGTTCTATGCTGAGAGCAGCAGAGGAGTGTGCGCACCGAGCGGAGTGATCGGCTTCACGGCTTCTCCTTCGCCCAGCTGATTGGAGGAATGAATGAGTGAGTGAGCGAGGCACTGGACAGCCCGGCCGATGTCCCGTCCTCCAGAGCCGTATACCTCACCGTGATTGGTTCATTCAGCTCCGAACACAACAAGTGTCATTCATATCAATCTTGCGAGCCGCACAAACATTAATCTTTCATATTAAGACAGGGGCCGCAAATTATCGTCCCGAGGGCCGCAGTTGGCCCGCGGGCCGCGAGTTTGAGACCCCTGATCTAAGGTAATCTGATTCAAACAATTGCATAAAATAACCGAATAACACCATCGAGGTCAAAAACAACTGCAACAATAATCGCATATCAGGTATTCATTAATAACAATTAAGGTCGGAACTCAAAAACAACTCCATTGGAAATTAAACAAACGAGCCTCCATTCGGCAAAACAATTCCACATCAAGCAAACCGAGCATCATAATTTGAGAAACATATGCGAGTAATCCCGGAGGTTGGTTGATAGCCATCCGCTGAATCAACAACAATTTAAGCGTCCTTCACAGATCTTCATTGCGAACTTGTATCTGGGGAAAGGGTCGAGGCGTATCCTCCAGTAATCAGTCCTGGAGTGACGACTCGGTGAAATGTTAAGTCTCTAGCTGGAGCCAGCTGTCCTGGAGGGTGACCTCGAGTTTGCCCCAGTCTCAAATTAAAGACACTCTTATACAAAAATAATTAAAATGCATACATCTATAATAGTAACCCAGAATAACCCAAACATTCCCCCGTTTTTATAATATGTATGCTATTAATTCATTTTATGGCAAATACAAAGGGGAATGTCCGTTGACTGCCTTAATTTTACCCGCATATTCCTCACTCGCACGGCTGGTCTGAAAAATTAACCCAGGTTATTAAATCCGACAAATGCATACAGGATCCAAATCTAACGTTGTCAGATCCGGCCTTGCGTTCTCTGACATTACAGGATGTGTCACAAACGTCATTCCTACGTTAGGCAATTGACATTCAATCCTCTTTGGGACAGTCAGTTGATTTTAAGACAAAACAATGTGTTCTACCTTAATTCCATGAAACGCCACCATCTGTCACCAAAGAGGTTTGAATTCAGAGCCGTTCTTCCATCCACAGAGATCCTGCCGACAACGCCAATTTGTAGAAGATAGCTAATTTTTGTGTGTGCTGCAATGAACAGTTAGGCAGTCTTCTTCTATTTGCAAATTTTTCTATTCTCTTAAGTGGACAGAAGAAGGTACAAACTTGACTCCAAGACAAGAACACAAAGTGAAAACAGAACATAGAACAGTAACACAAATTATAACACATACATGGACAGAACATTTGGACAATACAGACCAGTCTGGGCCCCCTCTCCTTCCAGTGGCTTCCGGGTCTCAGAGAGGGCCCTGCTCTCAAGGTACGTCCACTTTTAAGACTATATGCTAATGAACAAGTGGGTGTAACTTGGCCATGTCCTGTTCCAAGGAGATGAGTTGAGAAAAAAAAGGTGTGAACTCACCTTGGTCATCACAATAGCCAGGAACAGAGCAACCATTATGTCTCCTTTTGGGCCCCCCTGCTTGTGTAACTGAATTAGTTATGTAAAAGCGTAAATTCCACAGACATTCTGTCTACAAACCAAAAGATAGCTAAGAACCTACATATAGATGCACATTATTTTAAAGCAATAAAAGAATACATGTGATCATAAGAAATATTTGTCTTCACTGACCAACCAGCAGGTAAAAATAACAGATAGATAACAATAACTGTAAGAAGGTTATCTAAGTTGAAACGTTTGAGGAGACGGGTGAGGAAAAACTTTCTAACGAAATAAAAGGAAATGAACGAGAAAACCCGTCCAATATTGATTAGAAGTGCACTATCTACCCAGTCAAGGTTGCCTGCCGAGGCTACGTCGAGCTGTCAACAACACGCAGGGGTGTCTGGAGCCAGCCTGAGGAAGGCCATAAAAGAGCTGGCAGAGGAGGCAGAGAAAGGCAGCTTTTGGCCCTGCTTAGGAGGAAGGACAGGAGCTGGGGAAACAACAGCTAACACCAACAACGGCTGCAGGAGACAACAGCTATCAGCTGTAGGGGATGACAGGGAGGCGTCTCTGTCACTGCTCCGAAACATCAATGAACGGTGTTTCCTGCTGATGACCCTGCAGCTGACCCGTAGGCACTGGAGGAGATGCGACAGGCAGCAATGCCAAGCAGGAAAAAACACCTATCAACAGAAGGATCATTGCTCTGGGAGCAATATAATTAACCCCGGTGATCTCTTTTATATTGGACATGTTGGCTCCATATGCAAAAAAAAGTGAAATTGAGACTTAACCTTTTTACGAAGGGCTAAATTGTGCAACAAGATGAGTAAAACTAAGATGGGGAAAATAAAATACAGTCGGGCATAACCAGACCTACTGTACGTGATTTCCAAACGTGAATTTGAGACGACATCCCTGGGAGAGTAAACACACAAACGATAAGATACTGAAATCATCCTTTCTTGGGGAAAAATCTTTTTAGAATAGTCAAATGTAGTCCCGTACAAAGCATCAGACTATGGTAAACGGCACGTATGATACTTAACAGTCCTGGAAATTGGGGGAGTTTTGTTGCAGAACCTGGTCCAAATTGGCGAGTCTGGATGACACACAATTGTGCAAAAATCACCAGACCACTGGTAAAATTACCGTAAAACCTTTATTTTAGCGGCACCTCTAATAAAACGGCACTTTGGCGGAATAATTGAAAAACAGAACCGCACCCTGAAAAATAGAGCAGCATGCCGGTGAAATAGAGGTTTTTCTCAACCTGAGAAGGTGGTCAGATGGCAAGCATCTTCTTGCCTGGGATTCATACTGTTGTCACATTAGCGACGCCACCAAGAAACAATTGAAGAAGCTCCATATTGATGTGGCCGTGATTCCAGGATTCTGCACCAAATTTATACAGCCCCCCCCCCAGGTCTACTGGAACGCCCCATTCAAGGCCAAAGCCTGACAGTTCTAGGAGAACTGAATGTTGCACGGCGAGAAGCGCTACACCAAATTTGGCAACATGCGAGCACCAACAATGGAAGTTTATTTGAAATGGATTGTCGATGCTTGGGATCTAATCATCAAGTCGTTCAAGGGATGCAGACTGACCAACACTCTCGACAGCTTAAAGGATTGCCAGATCCATTGTTTCATTTCAGACGGCCCGATTCAGACTGGTTTGCAACTTCTCCAGCAAGCGCTAGCCAATGCTGGCGACGATGAGTGTGAACTCACTCAGAAACTTGACGCTGATGAGGAAGGTAATGTGAATGACGAGGACCGCTACAACAGCGACGTGTCACTTGATTTCACCGGTTAATTTGTAATTACATACCAGTAGTCACCTTGTATTGGTGCCTTTTGTTAAATTAATATGTATATGTTACCTGGTTTCTCTTTTCATCCATAAAATTGACCGCATCTTCTCACAATTCTGACCAGAGTCGAAAAATAGAGTGGCACCCTCTAATTGAACGGCACTAGGGGGGAAAGTTTGAAAAATAGAATGGCATGCCGTTGAAATAGAGGTTTTATGGTTACTCATACTGTGATGGTGTTACGTCTTTGGGGAGACGTCGAGGCGAGGTACGAGGAATTAGGACCCAATCGCGGGGGGGCAGGCGAGGACGAGGGAAGTAGTGCTCATAACAAAACTTTAATAACTTAAAGAGTCTTGGCTCGTCCTCACCACGGATCATTCTAAAGGACCTAATTCTCTCCTGCCCATTTAAGACATCGAATCAAAACAATACCAAGGTTATCTATTCAATCGAATTACATAAACTAACCGAATAACACAGTTAATGTCAAAAAACAACTGCAACAACAATTGCATATCAGGTCGGAAACCAAAAACAACTGCGTAAGAATTTGCACAAGTAAGCAAAACAATTTCCATAAAAGGTGAAACAAGCAACACTATTTTAAAACAATATGCGAGTATTTTCGAAAGTTGATTCGATTATCGCCATCTGCTCCGGAATCCAAGTCAAAGCAATTTAAGAGTCCTTCACAGATCTTCATTGCGAACTCAGATCAACAGTCCTCGGCCCGGGACTGGGTGATCTGTCAGGTCAATAGTCCTCGGAATAGGGCAAAACAATTAAATGTCCTCGGGCCAGCTGCAGGGGGAAGTGTCCTTGGTAACCGTTATCCTGAGCTTTCGTCTGCTTATAATGATTAATGTTTCACATATGCATATAATGATTAATATTCCACACACATATGATTAATATTCCACACATGCATATAATCAGGGGTCCCCAAACTTTTTCTTGTGAGGGCCACATAACTTTTCCCTTCTCTGATAGGGGGCCGGTGTCAGTTTGTAACAGAAAAAGTGTGACGATCGTAGGGGAGCTTAATTTTTTTTTATTGTTTTCCAGAAAGCCACACATAACCAAATAACCCTTTCCAGGTTCTTTACAGAAAAAAAAGTCAGGAAACATATAATAACACTATTAATGAAATATATAATAACTAAATAACCCTCTCTGAGTTCTTCACAGAAAAAACAGGAAATAAATAACACTATTTATGAAATAAATAATAACTAAATAACTCTCTGGGTTCTTCATAGAAAAAAAAGCCATGGAACATTAACTTTCTGTTGTGCCATGCACAATCTTCTCCCTTTGCTCTGACGTTTATGCACGACACCACAACCGTCATTACAGAATCCCACGTCAACATTTTGCAGCACAGTGCTTGGTGGTGAATTTGGCAGTGGACTCGTAGCGGGGCGGTGAGACCCCTTTTTTCCAACTCCCGGTTCATGCGTCCCATTATTAGACCGCGAGTTTCGGCCACCATGCTAGGAGCCCCGTCAGTCGTGATGCTAGCTAGCTTTGACCAGTCCAGGTCCAACTTCTCCATGGTTTGGCACACTTTGTCAAAAATATCCTCTCCCGTTGTAGTCCCTTTGAGACTTTGGAGGGCTGCCAGATCCTCGCAAATCTCAAAGTTTGCGCTAACTCCACGAATAAAAATGAGCAGTTGCGCTGTGTCTTGCACGTCCGTGCTTTCATCCAGTGCTAATGAAAAAAAGTCAAATTATTTCGTCTTCTGCTGCAGCTGGGCATATACATTACTCCCGATTTCTTCAACGCGTCTGGTCATTGTACTCACCGACAGACTTACGGCATTAAATGCATCTTTCTTCTCGGGACACACCTCCTCCGCGACAGTATCCATACATTTCTTAACAAACTCTCCGTCAGTGAAAGGCTTACCGCTGCTTGCTATCAATTTAGCAACCCAAAAGCTGGCCCGAACGGATGCCTGGTTCTGCTGAGATAGTAGTCCACTTTTTCGCTTTGAGAGTTTGTCTGCTCGTATTTGGCCTTGCAATCTATCGTACTTGTCTTTGTGACGGGATTCATAGTGTCGGCAAAGATTGTATTCTTTGAATACCGCCACCGTCTCTTGACAAATGAGACAAACAGCCTTTTCTTTGCATTGAACAAAAAAATAATCGTTTGTCCACTCCAGGTTAAATACCCTGCATTCTGAATCAATTTTTCTCTCACCTAACTTTTTCGCCATTATTCCGTTCTCAAACAGGTTGCAGTTTTAATATGCTTGAATAGTCCGCGATGGTCCCAGGGCTCCGCATCCCAAAAAAAATAAAATAAATAAATAAATAAATAAAAAATAATCCTATAGCGTCTCTGGTATTGTTCAGAGGGCCGGTCCAAATGTGCCGGCGGGCCGTATCCGGCCCGCGGGCCGTAGTTTGGTGACCCCTGCATATAATGATTAATGCGCACATATATAACAATATCCCAGAATACCCCCAACACTTACAAAATAACAAAGACTCAGGAATCGAAACACAAAACCAAACCGGACTAGGGAAAACACGGGGAATCAAGGAACGAGGTACGCAGACACATGGCAAGGGAAATCAGGCAAACGATCCGACAATGACTTTATAATCAGTGGGGTTTAAATAGACACAACAGGAACTAATTTTGAATCACGCGCAGCTGCGTGAGCACAACGGCAAGGCAGGAGGGACAAACGAACAACAGAACATCACACGTGGTATTTCTGAGATACTTTATGAATGAAAAGCACATTATTAGGGTCAATATCATAACGAAGTTAGTAATTCATCCAGTAATTGTTGTTTTCTTACTGCAAAAAGGAAAATAACCAACAAATAGTAAATGTTAATTTGCCGAAATCTACTGGTGAATAAGAGTATAGCAACGGTGTAAGTCTTGTGCGCATTATAATCCATACCCTTGATTCAGTCATTTTTTGAGTTACAAATACGGCTTAAATGCGACAGTGCGGTAATTGACAGTGCATGATATTTTTCTCCACGAACGCATCACAGTCAACTTTTGACGAACATTGAATAAAACTCAGTTGAAGACATTTGTGGTACTCCACACAAAACTACAACTCTAGGACCCCAAGCTGTCCGCATAAGTAGATAAACAACATAGTGAAAAAAACCTAAGGACCCTGAGCTGTCCACTTAAGTGCCTGAACGAAAGAAACAATACAACTTTCCTTTTAATGAAAACACAACAGGAAAACAGGACATTTATAACCACAATTAAAAAAAATACTGTTAAAGTCACCAATATCAAATTCACAAAAGAGAACTCCCCCCCCTAATTACATGCACGAAAAATTCAAGGTAATCAATTATCAAAAAAATTATCTATCTTAATGTAAGATTTAATCGCCCAACACCACATGGCTGAATTTGTAGTACGCTGAATTTCTTTTTTGATGCTTCTTCAGCTTTTTAATAAGCGTAATGACAACACAATACAGTGGTACCTCGACCTACGATCAGCTCTACCTACGACATGCTCGAGGTACGATGAAAATTTCGACCGAATAATTCGCCCTAGATACGATCAAAATTTCGAGATGCGACCAAGCCAGGTGGTATGACATGAGAGGCTGTTTATCATTGTAGCGCACTGTCTTTTTTTGCCGCATCTCTTTCGTGTATAACAGATATCTGCACTGAACGATTTATTCAGACAACTACGCATCGACCAGGAAACGCACAACGTGCATGCCGGGGCAAAAAGAGGGCTTTCTGGGTAATGAAGTATACTCGCGCACACAACACCGATAGCCAATGGCACCCTTTATCAGAATAAAACTTCATTACCCACAATCAATACGTGGGTAGGCTGTTATTCCTTCCTTAGCCTGTTAGCTTTCGCGATCGCTCATTCAAGAGTACTTCTTGTTGGCAAGTGGTCATGCGTTATCCTATTGTGAGGACATTTGTGTGCATCATTTTCGGAATATTTTGAAGGGAATACAACAGCAAACTGCCCATCGATAGCGAACGTGAGGGTGGAGGCGTGGCAAAAAGCTAACCCGGCCAGAACGAAGGTAAAAAAAAATTAAACAAAATTAGAAATCAGTTTTGTGTAAAGTTACATTAAACGTATGTTTGAGTGTGTCTGTATATATTAATCCAAGTTAATTTAAATTTGTTTGTTCCGTTACGATTGCGTTGTCGT
The DNA here is from genome assembly GCF_051989625.1 of Stigmatopora argus. Lineage (NCBI taxonomy): Eukaryota > Metazoa > Chordata > Actinopteri > Syngnathiformes > Syngnathidae > Stigmatopora > Stigmatopora argus. Next base: position 23,575,976 of record NC_135388.1, on the reverse strand, counting down.
GGAAAGTCACCCCGTAACCCCCCCACCCCCCGGGCGTGTCTCTCTCCCGTCGGCGAAATCCGCCCAATTTTAGTTATATTAAACATTTTATTACTATTAAACCACTAGTTATGTGTTACTTTGTTAATAGATGGCGAATTAGAAGAAATAAAACATTTTTTCCAATCCAATATCCTGTTTTTGGTGTTTTTTCAGAGGGTTGGAACTAATTAATTTGTTTTTAATTCATTTCAATGGGAAACGTTCGCTCAAGTTACGAAAAGCTGGACATACGATCTCAGTCCCGGAACGGATTAAGATCGTATGTCGAGGTACCACTGTATTCTCTTCTGAGAATGATTGGGCACAACCCAGGATGGGGCAGTGGCGTTAGGAGGTGCATGCAGGCACTTCCTTTGAAACTCAGCATATGGTTGTTCTTGAGGATCAGATTGCAATGTCTCAAGGTCATTTTGTTTTGACTAGTTACCCTGAGAAGCTAAATGTCTTCTTCCAATTCATCCAGGTTGTCCTTTTAGGTCTTGGTAATGGAGAAACTAGCTCCCTACCCAAGTTACAGACTTTGAAAATTGTTATAGGAGAAAAGATGTCAATAGGGTTTAATGTTGAATAGTTTCCCCAAAAAACTTTAAATTTTTGCATTGGCTGTATTATATTGTTAAACTTTTGTAATTTTGTTCATTTTTAGTTCTCAAGTTGTGAGAAAAGCATTTTGTGTTCATCAAGAATGTTGTTGAGATTAAAAGTGAAAAGAGTTTAAATTCTGTGGCATATCTAGTTTATTTGGATTTTATGTTCATTGAACTTAAATATATTAAAATAATCAGTTTCTTCAATTGAATTGGGTAACTGCATGTTGTCAAAAATATTAGAATGTAATAATTTACTTTTGAGGAAAAAAATTGAAAATCTGTTTAAATTAGTGGGACTTCATTCAGATTAATTCAATTAACACACTAAATAAATTATGATTTTTTTTACTTAAGTTACCTACACAGACAATTGAGTTACTTGAGCCTATCACAAAGAATTTTAGTTAGCTGATTTGTTTGATTATGACCATTCAAAGCAATTTAAGATTTATGACCAGATTATTGCTGCCTTATAACAAGCACAAATAATGGTCTGGAGTACAAAACCTAATTCATGGTTAGTAACCATTTTCTAAATTGATACACATTTTAACACTGCCAACATGCATATATTTGTGGAAGGAATATTTCCTAAATGCATTAAAAAAATGAAAAAAGGCAAGTTAGACCAGATGTATCTTAGTTCAGTGTGAAACGATTGGTAAGCGAAAGACTGTTTTAAGAACTCTCAAGCTTAGAAGGGATCCGTTTTTGTGGTCTGGACATAACTTCTATCTGAGGGGTCTCCATATTAGCAGGCAAGGGAATCATATTCGGGTTCATCGCACCAAATGGTTGAAGGGTAGTCTGATCTGAAGGTTTTGTTTTTCCCCTTGGAACTTTGGAACAGGTGTGGAGGTGAGTCAGAAGGCCACGGTAAGATCGCAACTTTGTACGGCAGTTTTCACACCTATGGACAAAACAATATCAAAAGTATCAATACTTTTGGCTTGTTTTTATTTTAACAGCCAGAAAATGGTATGTTAGTTACCCATTGCCAACAAGAGCCATTTTGATCATTTGTAAAAAAAAAATAAAAAAAACACGCAGGTGCTACTCCCCACTACAGGCTGAAGGCTGTAGCCTTCTACACTCTAATAAACTGGCTCACGCTATAGAGGTCCAAAACGGTCAGTTCACGGATAACATGAATAAATGACAGTTTCCACAAGAAGAAAAGGACGATGGGTTGCGGCTCAGCAAAGTCCAATTGAATTAAGTAAAGGGGGACGTGTTAACAACCTTCAGCTTCTGGTTTAGACTTTCGAGACTTATTCAGATCATCCGCTTTGTATTGCGTGTGCCATGATAAATACAATGAGGATACTCGTTTTCTTGAGGCATCCACCCTGTGCTGCTCCCTGTACTCTTCATCGTTTTTAAAACAAAAAAGCTGATGGCAATGTGACATAAATGATTTAGTTTGGTACAATTTTAATAATTATGGATTTGTGTGAGTCTTGATCAGTTGTTCTATTTTTCCTGAATTGTAGCTCAGTCACTCTGATCAGTGAATGTTTTTTTAACTCTCCTCTCTCTTTAATTTTTACTTTTAGGTAATACATATTAACATTTCTGTTCAATGTATATTCAAATGAATTTAAAAAAAATCATTCAAAAAAAAATTAATACTTGAAATGTATTTGTTGAAAATAATTTCTTCTGCGGCTGAAAAACAACTGAAAGAAAATACCGCACACTGTCTTACACTAGCCAATTTTAATGACCAGTAAAACAACATAGTATTTCACAATGAAGTGTCTTTGCACCTTAAGCGTTCACTGGTATGCTACATCCCTTGCTGACAATGAAAAGTGAATCAAGGAAGACTAGTGTTGAAGGGGTGGGACTCACATGAAAAATATGTTGGGTTTATGATGACGTCTCATATGTTCCATCAATTTCTGCATGTTGGGGAAAGAGCAGCTGCAGAAAACACTGGAGCAGTGAAAGACTTTTCCTGCAAAGGTATATACAGGCAAAAATAGAAAATAGTGCAACACATGGATTGAAAAAAATGTGAATTTAAAAGATAAAAATCAATTTGCTAATAAAATAAAAAACTACAGGGGACCTTCTGAAGGAGCAATTGATGAAACAATATGGGAGACAAACTCACGATCCCAAAAACGCTGATAAGTGTGAAAAAAACATTGCATTTCCAAGCACTTGGGGAGATGTTGACTATGGTCGCCAAAAACAAGCAAAGCCACACTGAAAAAACAGTCAACGATATTTGAAGTCGGGAAAATGAACAATATATATGCATACGTATATGTATACGTATACATAGATACATATATACATATGCATACATACACATACATACACATGCAAATACATAGAGTGGTACCTCGACATATATACACACACACACACGTACGTGCGTGTACGCACACACACACGTGCGTGTACGCACACACACGTACGTGCGTGTACGCACACACACGTACGTGCGTGTACGCACACACACGTACGTGCGTGTACGCACACACACGTACGTGCGTGTACGCACACACACGTACGTGTGTGTACGCACACACACGTACGTGTGTGTACACACACACACACGTACGTGTGTGTACACACATACACACACGTACGTGTGTGTACACACATACACACACGTACGTGTGTGTACACACATACACACACACGTACGTGTGTACACACATACACACACACGTACGTGTGTACACACATACACACACACGTACGTGTGTACACACATACACACACACGTACGTGTGTGTACACACATACACACACACGTACGTGTGTGTACACACATACACACACACGTACGTGTGTGTACACACATACACACACACGTACGTGTGTGTACACATACACACACACGTACGTGTGTGTACACACATACACACACATACACACACACGTACGTGTGTGTACACACATACACACACACGTACGTGTGTGTACACATACACACACACGTACGTGTGTGTACACATACACACACACGTACGTGTGTGTACACACATACACACACACGTACGTGTGTGTACACACATACACACACACGTACATGTGTACACACACACACGTACGTGTGTGTACACACATACACACACACGTACATGTGTACACACACACACGTACATGTGTACACACACACACACACGTACATGTGTACACACACACGTACGTGTGTGTGTACACACATACACACACGTACATGTGTACACACACACACACACGTACGTGTGTGTACACACACACACGTACGTGTGTACACACACACACGTACGTGTGTACACACACACACACACACACACACGTGTGTGTACACACACACACACACGTACGTGTGTACACACACACACACGTACGTGTGTACACACACACACACACACGTACGTGTGTACACACACACACACGTACGTGTGTACACACACACACACACACGTACGTGTGTACACACACACACACACACGTACGTGTGTACACACACACACACACACGTACGTGTGTACACACACACACACACACACGTACGTGTGTACACACACACACACGTACGTGTGTACACACACACACACACACACGTACGTGTGTACACACACACACACGTACGTGTACACACACACACACACACGTACGTGTGTACACACACACACACACACGTACGTGTGTACACACACACACACACGTACGTGTGCACACACACACGCACGTACGTGTGCACACACACACGCACGTACGCGTGTGTACACACACACACACGCACGTACGCGTGTGTACACACACACACACGCACGTACGCGTGTGTACACACACACACACGCACGTACGCGTGTGTACACACACGCACGTACGCGCGTGTACACACACACGCACGCGTACGCGCGTGTACACACACACGCACGCGTACGCGCGTGTACACACACACGCACGCGTACGCGCGTGTACACACACACGCACGCGTACGCGCGTGTACACACACACGCACGCGTACGCGCGTGTACACACACACGCACGCGTACGCGCGTGTACACACACACGCACGCGTACGCGCGTGTACACACACACGCACGCGTACGCGCGTGTACACACACACGCACGCGTACGCGCGTGTACACACACACGCACGCGTACGCGCGTGTACACACACACGCACGCGTACGCGCGTGTACACACACACGCACGCGTACGCGCGTGTACACACACACGCACGCGTACGCGCGTGTACACACACACGCACGCGTACGCGCGTGTACACACACACGCACGCGTACGCGCGTGTACACACACACGCACGCGTACGCGCGTGTACACACACACGCACGCGTACGCGTGTGTACACACACACGCACGCGTACGCGTGTGTACACACACACGCACGCGTACGCGTGTGTACACACACACGCACGCGTACGCGTGTGTACACACACACGCACGCGTACGCGTGTGTACACACACACGCACGCGTACGCGTGTGTACACACACACGCACGCGTACGCGTGTGTACACACACACGCACGGGTACGCGTGTGTACACACACACGCACGCGTACGCGTGTGTACACACACACGCACGCGTACGCGTGTGTACACACACACGCACGCGTACGCGTGTGTACACACACACGCACGCGTACGCGTGTGTACACACACACGCACGCGTACGCGTGTGTACACACACACGCACGCGTACGCGTGTGTACACACACACGCACGCGTACGCGTGTGTACACACACACGCACGCGTACGCGTGTGTACACACACACGCACGCGTACGCGTGTGTACACACACACGCACGCGTACGCGTGTGTACACACACACGCACGCGTACGCGTGTGTACACACACACGCACGCGTACGCGTGTGTACACACACACGCACGCGTACGCGTGTGTACACACACACGCACGCGTACGCGTGTGTACACACACACGCACGCGTACGCGTGTGTACACACACACGCACGCGTACGCGTGTGTACACACACACGCACGCGTACGCGTGTGTACACACACACGCACGCGTACGCGTGTGTACACACACACGCACGCGTACGCGTGTGTACACACACACGCACGCGTACGCGTGTGTACACACACACGCACGCGTACGCGTGTACGCACACACGCGTACGCGTGTGCACGCACACACGCGTGTGCACGCACACACGCGTGTGCACGCACGCACGCGTACGCGTGTGCACGCACGCACGCGTACGCGTGTGCACGCACGCACGCGTACGCGTGTGTACACACACACACGCGTACGCGTGTGTACACACACACACACACACACACACGCGTACGCGTGTGTACACACACACACACACGCGTACGCGTGTGTACACACACACACACACACGTACGTGTGTACACACACACACACACGTACGTGTGTACACACACACACACACGTACGTGTGTACACACACACACACGTACGTGTACACACACACACACACACGTACGTGTGTACACACACACACACACACGTACGTGTGTACACACACACACACACGTACGTGTGTGCACACACACACACACGTACGTGTGCACACACACACGTACGTGTGCACACACACACGCACGTACGCGTGTGTACACACACACACACGCACGTACGCGTGTGTACACACACGCACGTACGCGTGTGTACACACACGCACGTACGAGTGTGTACACACACACACACGCGTACGCGTACGCGTGTGCACGCACGCACGCGTACGCGTGTGCACGCACGCACGCGTACGCGTGTGCACGCACGCACGCGTACGCGTGTGCACGCACGCACGCGTACGCGTGTGCACGCACGCACGCGTACGCGTGTGCACGCACAAGCGTACGCGTGTGTACACACACACACACGCGTACGCGTGTACGCACACACACACGCGTACGCGTGTACGCACACACGCGTACGCGTGTACGCACACACGCGTACGCACACACGCGTACGCGTGTACGCACACACGCGTACGCACACACGCGTACGCGTGTACGCACACACGCGTACGCACACACGCGTACGCGTGTACGCACACACGCGTACGCACACACGCGTACGCGTGTACGCACACACGCGTACGCGTGTGCACGCACGCGTACGCGTGTGCACGCACGCACGCGTACGCGTGTGCACGCACGCACGCGTACGCGTGTGCACGCACGCACGCGTACGCGTGTGCACGCACGCACGCGTACGCGTGTGCACGCACGCACGCGTACGCGTGTGCACGCACGCGTACGCGTGTGCACGCACGCACGCGTACGCGTGTGCACGCACGCACGCGTACGCGTGTGCACGCACGCACGCGTACGCGTGTGCACGCACGCACGCGCACGCGTGTGCACGCACACACACACGCGTACGCACACACACACGCGTACGCACACACACACGCGTACGCGTGTGCACACACACACGCGTGTGTACACACACACACGTACGTTCTTTGCCCACTGGAGATACGTTCACGCACTTCCGCATTGCAACAAAGAAGGTAGATGCTGGGTGAGCTGAGCCCTCACAGCGCCAGGCGTATTAGCGGCGGAAAGAAGCACTACTCGGAAAAAAATACAAAATTGGACTTACGAACATTTTTCGCAATTTGCAGACATGTTCGTATGTACCGTTGTTCGTAAGTTGAATGTTCGTAAGTAGGGGAGCGTCTGTACGCATACATACGCATACATACGTGTGACATACTAGAGTGTTTGATCTATTAGTGTGACATACTAGACTCTAGTATGTCACACTAATAGATCAAACACTCTAGTAACTAGAGTGTTTGATTTATTAATGATTGAATGTTGAGAATGTACAACGAGTTTGGATTGAATGTGTGTATCGGTGTTCGATTGTTGATCCTTGGATCCACATGGCAAGTGTGGGGCATGTTAAAGAAGATCGGTATTTGATTATTGATGTCTTAGCAAATAGCTTGAGGCATGGGAGATGTGTTGAATCATTACAGTAAAAGTTGGATTGAAGAAACAACAACATCTCACTGTTCTGATTATTTCCCCCTGTGTGTCAAGGTATACTGTTTGTTGTAAAGGCTGGTTGAGTTTGGGGTTTGTAATATACACTGTTTAGCGTGTGAGAAAAGAGATAATGGTTATTAATGTTTATTTACTTTTGAATTACGGGCGTGAATGTGAGAGTCTCGGGTCACGCACATGGAATAGCATTTAGCACGCTACCTTCGGCCACCATTATCCTGGACAGTGTCTATAACAGTCATAGAAAGGATGTTATATTATTGATATTACATTGTTTGCCCTGTTGAATAATAGTAGGACTACTAGAAGTTGTAAAAGGAAAAGATATAACAAGTTATGACCGTGTGTTGAACGAGTGTGTGTGTGCATTGGGTTTTGGGTTCTAAAGTGTTGATAATATATATTAGTATATATATGGGTGTAATTGTATGTTATGGGTTTTTGTGTTAATCATTACAGTAAAAGTTGGATTGAAGAAACAACAACATCTCACTGTTCTGATTATTTCCCCCTGTGTGTCAAGATCAAATGCAGGGTGTAACATACGCATACATACAAATATTTATATACATACAAATATATATATACATACATATACATATATATATATATACATATATACACATATACGTATATATACGCATATATATACGCATATATATATACGTATATATACGCATATATACATACATATACGCATATATACATACATATATATACATATATATACATATATATATACATACATATATATATATACATATATATATATACACATATATATACATACATATATATACATGTATATACATGTATATACATACATATACATACATATACATATTTTTATATAGATATATATATAGATATATATATATGTATATATATACATATATATACATATATATATATATGTATATATATACATATATATATACACACGCGCCCACCCACCCAATCACAGTAGCAAGAGGGTGAGAATGCATATACAGTGGTACCTCGACATACGATCGTAATCCGTTCCGAGACTGAGATCGTATGACGAGGTTCTCGTAACTCGGGCGGACGTTTCCCATTGAAATGAATGGAAAACAAATTAATTCGTTCCGGCCCTCTGAAAAAACACCAAAAACAGGATATTGGGTTGTAAAAAATGTTTTATTTCTTCTAATTCCCCATTTATTAACAAAGTAACACATAACTAGTGGTTTAATAGAAACAAAATGTGTTTAATCTAACTAAAATTGGGCGGATTTCGCCGAGGGGAGAGGGAGGCGCACAAAAGGGGCGGGGGGCTTCGGTTTTTTTCCCCCAAACAACGCACTCGTAAATGGAACAAACACTCTCACACTCACTACGATCAAAACATAGCGCGAAATAATTGAAATATATGAGTGGTATACGTGTCACCGAGCTTGCTCGGCAATACGACAGGAATACGTCAACCATATCCACCATCCTTAAGCAGAAGGACGCAATTAAGGAGAAGAGGCCTTCCGAAGGACTAACTATAATTTCCCACCGGCGCAGTGACATTCATGACGAGATGGAGAGCCTACTTTTGTGGATAAAAGATAGTTCCAATTTGAAAGCCGCGGTGGAATTTATCAAGACATTTGCCTCGATTGTCACCCAGGAAAGGGACAACGAAGTGGAAAGAGTTTTTGGATTTTGTAGAAAAGAGGCACCCTGACAAGCTGGCAAGTGGTCGCGCGTTATCGTAATGTGATTACATTTGTGCGCCTCATTTTCGAAATATTTTGAAGGGAAAGCAAAAACAAACAACTCTTTATGCGTTCGTTTTGAAGACTCCAGCTGAACGTGCAGGTGGAGTCAACCCGTTACAAAGGTAAAAAAAGATTAAAACAAAATTTGAATTCAGTTTTGTGTAAAGTTACATTAAACGTTTGTTTGAGTGTGTCTGTATATATTAATCCAAGTTCATTTAAATGTGTCTGTTAAGTTACGAGTGCGTTGTTGCCGTGGATAAAGTCCCCCTGAACCCCCCCCCGCCTCAGTGTATGTCGCTCTCTCCCCTCCGCGAAATGCGTCTAATTTTACTTCTATTAAACACATTTTATTACTTTATTATATTATTAAACCACTAGTTATGTGTTACTTTGTTAATAGATGGTGAATTAGAAGAAATAAAACATTTTTTCTAATCCAATATCCTGTTTTTGTTTTTCAGAGGGTTGGAACGAATTAATTTGTTTTTAGTTCATTTCAATGGGAAACGTTCACTCGAGTTACGAAAAGCTTGACATACGAGCTCAGTCCCGGAACAGATTAAGATCGTATGTCAAGGTACCACTGTATAGCCTTTGCGACTGTATTGTCTAACTTGTAACTATGTTTAACTATGCCTATTCCTGTATCTGCATTCTCACCCTCTTGCTACTGTGACAATGAAATTTCCCGAATACAGAAAAAAATAAAGTTATCCAATCCAATACACATACACATAGACATATGTATATACCAGTTGCGGGCCGTCAGGGCCTTCAAGGCCTTCTCTGCTGGCCTAAGAAATATCTGAATCATATTATATTTTGTCCATCAATACTTATTATTCCAAATGGTCTGTTAGCTTCCTTTCATTGCTTTTCCCCCTGGTTGCACTGCTTCCAGATGTGTGTTTTCATATTGAAGCATTTAACCAATCACATTTCAGCCATTATTTGTTGCCAGATCAGATCTGCCTCAAAGCCTTCACAATTAGTTCTTGCGGGGTCTGCTGCATTAAACTAGACTGTTGCTTTTAACCAATCAGATTTCGAGTTGGCAACCCCACAATGATTTTTCATTGGCGTTAGCATTTTGCTGGCTGGGATATGTCATTGCTTTAACCAACTATGATTGGCTAGTAGGCGTGCCAAAGCAGTACCCGAGGCAGCCGAGATCGCAAACTCCACCCACAATGGCCGATAGAAGCAAAAACAAATGGATTCTGTTTGCTCACAAAGCTATTTTCCAGACTGACTTTTCCAGAAAAAATGGACATGATTAAGAAAGGGCTGTCAACTCCGAAGCTAGCAAGCCTGTTACAGCCGGAAAAAAGGTGTGTGCGTGCCACTTTCAGTGTGTTAACTTAGCTGCACCATCAAATATGTTGTTGTGTTGATTTAAAGCAATTTTCATTCAAACCGGACTATGCCGGAAATATGACAGGACAGGCTCGACTTTCATCATTAGCTTCGATGGCGATAGGAAAGAAGGAAGAAAGAAAGGAGGATGGATATTGTGTAAAAATGATTTTTGGTGAGTAAAATAGGGCTATATTCCTAAATAATATTTCAATTGTGGGCCAAGTTCTGATATCTGAAAAGCTTTTTGTATTTAAGCTCCAGTGTTTGTATTTAATCACAACATGCTGCTAGGAAGTGGATTTGACCCCAGTTTAATTTTTGGCGTTTCGCCATTGACGTCCATCGCTGTCTTTTCCCGGGAAAAATCCCCCCTGGCCTGGTTGTAATGTCTCAAAAGCTCCAGAATTTGTATTCAATCAATAAATGATGCTAGGAAGTGGATTTTACCTAATTTTAGTGCATTTTTTGTCATTTCACGTATGGACGTATCGACGTTCATCGCTGTCTTTTTACCGGGGAAATGATACTCCGGGCCCGGTTCTGATGTCTAAAAAGCTCCGGTATTTGTATTTAATCAATAAATGCTGGTTTCGGCTGGCGTTTACCCCATTTTCGGGCAATGTTTGCCCGTACGCCATTGACGTTCATCGCTGTCTTTTCCCGGGAAAATCACCCCCCTGGCCTGGTTTTAATGTCTGAAAAGCTCCAGTATTTGTATTTAATCATGAAATACTGCTAGGAAGTGGATTTTACCCCATTTTTGTGCATTAATTTATTGATTTTTTTTTTGTGTCGTAGCTGTAGCTGCAGTAGAGGTTGTATAGCCATAAAATAGTTTTTGAGGGTTGGATTGATACGTTGAAGGCGCTACCAGAAAATGCACCGACCGCCACTGGTATATACACATACACAAACATATATACACACTTACGCGCGCGCGCAAACACACACAAAACACACAAAATCAGCTAGTATGAGGTAGAAACATTGGAATCAGACATGCCTGCAGTCTGAACACAGACGCAGAAGAGTCATACCTCTCTAAAAAGCTCTGGATATGTACAATTGCAATTAAGACGTTTAATGCTGATTAAGAATACTTACCAGAAAGAGAGTCCGTTGGGATTACATGGTCTTTCACATGACTTTCGAGCGCGCTCACATTCGTATAAACTCTTTTACAGCCATGAAATTGACACAATATCTTATTTCCTGCAAAGAAATCATCGTAAAATTGTCAGGTAAACCTCGACCAAACACGCCTGAGTGGAAGACTTTTGCTTGAACAAACCTTCATCGCCATTTTCACCAAATGACTGTAACGCATTGCTTCGAGACGACATGGTTGTAAGATATTTTTCCCCACGACCACAAAGAGGAAAAAAACGCTTCCGCAAACTCTTCTTCGTCTGATAAAACGGTAGTAGTATACGAGGCTAGATGTTGTATACGAACTACCGCGGACATCGGTATGGATATATGGCTATATGGATATATGGCTATATGGATATATGGCTATATGGATATATGGCTATATGGATATATGGCTATATGGATATATGGCTATATGGATATATGGCTATATGGATATATGGCTATATGGATATATGGCTATATGGATATATGGCTAAATGGATATATGGCTACGTATATGGATAAAGGGATATAGCAGTGGCGGGCGGTGCATTTTCTGGTAGCGCCTTCAACGTATCAATCCAACCCTCAAAAACTATTTTATGGCTATAAAACCTCTACTGCAGCTACAGCTGCGACACATAAAAAATAATCAATAAATTAATGCACAAAAAATGGGGTAAAATCCACTTCCTAGCAGTATTTCATGATTAAATACAAATACTGGAGCTTTTCAGACATTAAAACCAGGCCAGGGGGTGATTTTCCCGGGAAAAGACAGCGATGAACGTCAATGGCGTACGGGCAAACATTGCCCGAAAATGGGGTAAAATCCAGCCAAAAACAGCATTTATTGATGAAATACAAAACTGGAACTTTTTAGACATCAGAACCGGGCCCGGAGTATCATTTCCCCGGTAAAAAGACAGCGATGAACGTCGATACGTCCATACGTGAAATGACAAAAAAATGCACTAAAATTAGGTAAAATCCACTTCCTAGCATCATTTATTGATTGAATACAAATACTGGAGCTTTTCAGACATTACAACTAGGCCAGGGGGGTGATTTTTCCCGGGAAAAGACAGCGATGGACGTCAAGGTGAAACGCCAAAAATTAAACTGGGGTAAAATCCACTTCCTAGCAGCATTTTGTGATTGAATACAAACACTGGAGCTTAAATACAAACACTGGAGCTTTTCAGATATCAGAACTTGGCCCACAATTTAAATATTATTTAGGAATATAGCCATATTTGTAATTTTACTCACCAAAAATCATTTTTACACAATATCCATCCTACTTTATTTCTTCCTTCTTTCCTATTGCCATCGAAGCTAATGATGAAAGTCGAGCCTGTCCTGTCATATTTCCGGCATAGTCCGTTTTGAAAATAGCTTTAAATCAACACAACAATATACTATTTGCTTTTGGAGCTAAGTTAGCGCGCTGAAAGTGCCGCACGCACAATTTTCCCGGCTGTAACAGGCTTGCTAGCTTCGGAGTTGACCGCCCTTTCTTAATGATGTCCATTTTTTTCTGGAAAATCCGTCTGGAAAATAGCTTTGTGAGCAAACAGAATCCTTTTGTTTTTGCTTCTGTCGGCCATTGTGGGTGGAGTTTGCGATCTCGGCTGCCTCGGGTACTGCTTTGGCCCGCCTACTAGCCAATCATAGTTTGTGAAAGCAATGACATGTCCCAGCCAGCAAAATGCTAACGCCTATGAAAAATCATTGTGGGGTTGCCAACTCGAAATCTGATTGGTTAAAAGCAACAGTCTAGTTTAATGCAGCAGACCCCGCAAGAACTGATTGTGAAGGCTTTGAGGCAGATCTGATCTGGCAACAAATAATGGCTGAAATGTGATTGGTTAAATGCTTCAATGTGAAAACACACATCTGGAAGCAGTGCAACCAGGGGGACAAGCAATGAAAGGAAGCTAACAGACCACTTGGAATAATAAGTATTGATGGACAAAATATAATATGATTCAGATATTTCTTAGGCCAGCAGAGAAGGCCTTGAAGGCCCTGACGGCCCACCACTGGGATATAGGGATATAGCAGTGGCGGTCCGTGCATTTTCTCATAGCGCCTTCAACGGGTAAAATCCACTTCCTAGCAGCATTTAATGATTAAATACAAATACTGGAGCTTTTCATACATTACAACCGGGCCGGGGGGTGATTTTCCCGGGAAAAGACAGCAATGAACGTCAATGGCGTATCGGTAAACATTGCCCGAAAATGGGGCAAAATCCAGCCGAAAACAGCATTTATTTATTAAATAAAAATACTGGAGCTTTTTAGACATCAGAACTGGACCCGGAGTATAATTTCTCCGGGAAAAAGACAGCGATGAACGTCGATACGTCCATATACGTCCATACGCGAAATGGCAAGAATTGCACTAAAATGGGGTAAAATCCACTTCCTACAGCATTTAGTGATTAAAGACAAACACTGGAGCTTTTCAGATATCAGAACCGGGCCCACAATTGAAATATTATTTAGGAATATAGCCATATTTTACTCACCAAAAATCATTTTCCTTGTTTCTTCCTTCATTTCTATCGCCTTCGAAGCTAATGCTGAAAGTCAAGCCTGTCCTTTCGTATATTTCTGGTATAGTCCGTCTTGTAAATTGCTTTTAATCAACACAACAATATATTGTATATTGTATTGTATATATTAAATAGATTTAGAAATGCTTCAATATGAAAACACACATCTGGAAGCAGTGCAACCAGGGGGAAAGGAAGCTAACAGACAATTTGGAATTATTTAATAAATATTGATGGACAAAATATAATATATGTTTAAGATATTTCTTAGGCCAGCAGAGAAGGCCTTGAAGGCCCTGACGGCCCGCCATTGGGATATAGGGATAGAGGGATATGGATATAGAGAGATATGGATATAGAGAGATATGGATATAGAGAGATATGGATATGGATCTATGGATATGGATCTATGGATATGGATCTATGGATATGGATCTATGGATATGGATCTATGGATATGGATCTATGGATATGGATCTATGGATATGGATCTATGGATATGGATCTATGGATATGGATCTATGGATATGGATCTATGGATATGGATCTATGGATATGGATCTATGGATATGGATCTATGGATATGGATCTATGGATATGGATCTATGGATATGGATCTATGGATATGGATCTATGGATATGGATCTATGGATATGGATCTATGGATATGGATCTATGGATATGGATCTATGGATATGGATCTATGGATATGGATCTATGGATATGGATCTATGGATATGGATCTATGGATATGGATCTATGGATATGGATCTATGGATATGGATCTATGGATATGGATCTATGGATATGGATCTATGGATATGGATCTATGGATATGGATCTATGGATATGGATCTATGGATATGGATCTATGGATATGGATCTATGGATATGGATCTATGGATATGGATCTATGGATATGGATCTATGGATATGGATCTATGGATATGGATCTATGGATATGGATCTATGGATATGGATCTATGGATATGGATCTATGGATATGGATCTATGGATATGGATCTATGGATATGGATCTATGGATATGGATCTATGGATATGGATCTATGGATATGGATCTATGGATATGGATCTATGGATATGGATCTATGGATATGGATCTATGGATATGGATCTATGGATATGGATCTATGGATATGGATCTATGGATATGGATCTATGGATATGGATCTATGGATATGGATCTATGGATATGGATCTATGGATATGGATCTATGGATATGGATCTATGGATATGGATCTATGGATATGGATCTATGGATATGGATCTATGGATATGGATCTATGGATATGGATCTATGGATATGGATCTATGGATATGGATCTATGGATATGGATCTATGGATATGGATCTATGGATATGGATCTATGGATATGGATCTATGGATATGGATCTATGGATATGGATCTATGGATATGGATCTATGGATATGGATCTATGGATATGGATCTATGGATATGGATCTATGGATATGGATCTATGGATATGGATCTATGGATATGGATCTATGGATATGGATCTATGGATATGGATCTATGGATATGGATCTATGGATATGGATCTATGGATATGGATCTATGGATATGGATCTATGGATATGGATCTATGGATATGGATCTATGGATATGGATCTATGGATATGGATCTATGGATATGGATCTATGGATATGGATCTATGGATATGGATCTATGGATATGGATCTATGGATATGGATCTATGGATATGGATCTATGGATATGGATCTATGGATATGGATCTATGGATATGGATCTATGGATATGGATCTATGGATATGGATCTATGGATATGGATCTATGGATATGGATCTATGGATATGGATCTATGGATATGGATCTATGGATATGGATCTATGGATATGGATCTATGGATATGGATCTATGGATATGGATCTATGGATGTGGATCTATGGATGTGGATCTATGGATGTGGATCTATGGATGTGGATCTATGGATGTGGATCTATGGATGTGGATCTATGGATGTGGATCTATGGATGTGGATCTATGGATGTGGATCTATGGATGTGGATCTATGGATGTGGATCTATGGATGTGGATCTATGGATGTGGATCTATGGATGTGGATCTATGGATGTGGATCTATGGATGTGGATCTATGGATGTGGATCTATGGATGTGGATCTATGGATGTGGATCTATGGATGTGGATCTATGGATGTGGATCTATGGATGTGGATCTATGGATGTGGATCTATGGATGTGGATCTATGGATGTGGATCTATGGATGTGGATCTATGGATGTGGATCTATGGATGTGGATCTATGGATGTGGATCTATGGATGTGGATCTATGGATGTGGATCTATGGATGTGGATCTATGGATGTGGATCTATGGATGTGGATCTATGGATGTGGATCTATGGATGTGGATCTATGGATGTGGATCTATGGATGTGGATCTATGGATGTGGATCTATGGATGTGGATCTATGGATGTGGATCTATGGATGTGGATCTATGGATGTGGATCTATGGATGTGGATCTATGGATGTGGATCTATGGATGTGGATCAATGGATGTGGATCTATGGATGTGGATCTATGGATGTGGATCTATGGATGTGGATCTATGGATGTGGATCTATGATGTGGATCTATGATGTGGATCTATGGATATGGATCTATGGATATGGATCTATGGATATGGATCTATGGATATGGATCTATGGATATGGATCTATGGATCTATGGATATGGATCTATGGATATGGATCTATGGATATGGATCTATGGATATGGATCTATGGATATGGATCTATGGATATGGATCTATGGATATGGATCTATGGATATGGATCTATGGATATGGATCTATGGATATGGATCTATGGATATGGATCTATGGATATGGATCTATGGATATGGATCTATGGATATGGATCTATGGATATGGATCTATGGATATGGATCTATGGATATGGATCTATGGATATGGATCTATGGATATGGATCTATGGATATGGATCTATGGATATGGATCTATGGATATGGATCTATGGATATGGATCTATGGATATGGATCTATGGATATGGATCTATGGATATGGATCTATGGATATGGATCTATGGATATGGATCTATGGATATGGATCTATGGATATGGATCTATGGATATGGATCTATGGATATGGATCTATGGATATGGATCTATGGATATGGATCTATGGATATGGATCTATGGATATGGATCTATGGATATGGATCTATGGATATGGATCTATGGATATGGATCTATGGATATGGATCTATGGATATGGATCTATGGATATGGATCTATGGATATGGATCTATGGATATGGATCTATGGATATGGATCTATGGATATGGATCTATGGATATGGATCTATGGATATGGATCTATGGATATGGATCTATGGATATGGATCTATGGATATGGATCTATGGATATGGATCTATGGATATGGATCTATGGATATGGATCTATGGATATGGATCTATGGATATGGATCTATGGATATGGATCTATGGATATGGATCTATGGATATGGATCTATGGATATGGATCTATGGATATGGATCTATGGATATGGATCTATGGATATGGATCTATGGATATGGATCTATGGATATGGATCTATGGATATGGATCTATGGATATGGATCTATGGATATGGATCTATGGATATGGATCTATGGATATGGATCTATGGATATGGATCTATGGATATGGATCTATGGATATGGATCTATGGATATATGGATATATGGATATATGGATATGGATATATGGATATGGATATATGGATATGGATATATGGATATATGGATATGGATATATGGATATGGATATATGGATATGGATATATGGATATGGATATATGGATATGGATATATGGATATGGATATATGGATATGGATATATGGATATGGATATATGGATATATGGATATGGATATATGGATATGGATATATGGTTATGGATATATGGATATGGATATATGGATATATGGATATATGGATATGGATATATGGATATGGATATATGGATATGGATATATGGATATGGATATATGGATATGGATATATGGATATGGATATATGGATATGGATATATGGATATATGGATATGGATATATGGATATGGATATATGGATATGGATATATGGATATGGATATATGGATATGGATATATGGATATGGATATATGGATATGGATATGGATATATGGATATGGATATATGGATATGGATATATGGATATGGATATATGGATATGGATATATGGATATGGATATATGGATATGGATATATGGATATGGATATATGGATATGGATATATGGATATGGATATATGGATATGGATATATGGATATGGATATATGGATATGGATATATGGATATGGATATATGGATATGGATATATGGATATGGATATATGGATATGGATATATGGATATGGATATATGGATATGGATATATGGATATGGATATATGGATATGGATATATGGATATGGATATATGGATATGGATATATGGATATGGATATATGGATATGGATATATGGATATGGATATATGGATATGGATATATGGATATGGATATATGGATATGGATATATGGATATGGATATATGGATATGGATATATGGATATGGATATATGGATATGGATATATGGATATGGATATATGGATATGGATATATGGATATGGATATATGGATATGGATATATGGATATGGATATATGGATATGGATATATGGATATGGATATATGGATATGGATATATGGATATGGATATATGGATATGGATATATGGATATGGATATATGGATATGGATATATGGATATGGATATATGGATATGGATATATGGATATGGATATATGGATATGGATATATGGATATGGATATATGGATATGGATATATGGATATGGATATATGGATATGGATATATGGATATGGATATATGGATATGGATATATGGATATGGATATATGGATATGGATATATGGATATGGATATATGGATATGGATATATGGATATGGATATATGGATATGGATATATGGATATGGATATATGGATATGGATATATGGATATGGATATATGGATATGGATATATGGATATGGATATATGGATATGGATATATGGATATGGATATATGGATATGGATATATGGATATGGATATATGGATATATGGATATATGGATATGGATATATGGATATGGATATATGGATATGGATATATGGATATGGATATATGGATATGGATATATGGATATGGATATATGGATATGGATATATGGATATGGATATATGGATATGGATATATGGATATGGATATATGGATATGGATATATGGATATGGATATATGGATATGGATATATGGATATGGATATATGGATATGGATATATGGATATGGATATATGGATATGGATATATGGATATGGATATATGGATATATGGATATGGATATATGGATATATGGATATATGGATATATGGATATATGGATATATGGATATATGGATATATGGATATATGGATAAAGATATATGGATATGGATACGGGGATATGGGGATACGGTGGAGACATACGGATACGAAGACATACGGATACGGAGACATACGGAGACATACGGATACGGAGACATACGGATACGGAGACACGGATACGGAGACATACGGATACGGAGACATACGGAGACGGAGACATACGGATACGGAGACACGGATACGGAGACATACGGATACGGAGACATACGGAGACGGAGACATACGGAGACGGAGACATACGGAGACGGAGACATACCGAGACGGAGACATACGGAGACGGAGACATACGGAGACGGAGACGTACGGAGACATACGGAGACGGAGACGTACGGAGACATACGGAGACGGAGACATACGGAGACATACGGAGACGGAGACATACGGAGACGGAGACATACGGAGACCGAGACATATGGAGACATACATATGGATATATGGATATGGATATATGGCTATATGGCTATGGATATATGGATATAAATATATGGATATATGGCTATATGGCTATGGATATATGGATATAAATATATGGATATAAATATATGGATATATGGATATGGATACGGGGATATGGGGATACGGTGGAGGCATACGGATACGGAGACATACGGATACGGAGACATACGGATACGGAGACATACGGATACGGAGACATACGGATACGGAGACATACGGATACGGAGACATACGGATACGGAGACATACGGATACGGAGACATACGGATACGGAGACATACGGATACGGAGACATACGGAGACGAAGACATACGGAGACATACGGAGACATACGGAGACGGAGACATATGGAGACGGAGACATACGGAGACGGAGACATACGGAGACGGAGATATACGGAGACGGAGACATACGGAGACGGAGACATACGGAGACATATGGAGACGGAGACATACGGAGACGGAGTCATACGGAGACGGAGACATACGGAGACGGAGACATACGGAGACGGAGACATACGGAGACGGAGACATACGGAGAAGGAGACATACGGAGACGGAGACATACGGAGACGGAGACATACGGAGACGGAGACATACGGAGACGGAGACATACGGAGACATACGGAGAGAGATAGATAGCATACTACTACCACCACCGTGCTTGACGGTAGGCATTGGGGAACTTGGGGTTTGTCCTTAAGAAAGCTAAGTGATCATCTTTTTTTATCTTACAAGTTTATGTACACACACAAAAATAGGACTTTGTATTTACATTTCTTGTTTACAAGTGGAACTTGGCAACCGGAAAAGCGGTTTCGCCTCAAAACCTTGTCGTCATTCCTTGTCATGTCACCTTTTCTCCTCCAAACATGTGCCGCATGTGTCTATATCTCTATAGAGATAGAGAGATATAGAGATAGAGATATAGAGATAGAGATATAGAGAGATAGAGAGAGCGAGAGAGAGATAGAGAGACATAAAGGATAAAAAAGCTGTAAAAACATAGAATACGAGGGAGAGTTTAGGGAGCTACTGCAACAAGCAGCCGCTTTGAACGGCACCTATGATGCAATATATATATATATATATATATATATATATATATATATATATATATATATAACGTATTTTCACGACTATTCGGCGCATCGTATTTTACGCCGCAGTGTCAGTAACGGGTGCTATTTCTGTATTTTAGACACACAAAACACGCACCAATTCATTAGACGCATATATATTATATATGGTATATATGGATGAACAGCGAAACGCAATAGCACTGGCTACCGGAAGCAGCCTATTCCCGGGTTCCGGTGCGCAGTGACTGGTGGGAAATATAGTTCTTGCACACTACACCCACACGCTAAAAACACGTTTTTAAAAAGGAAACGGAAGCAAAACTGAGTTCGGTTGTACTTTATTTAGACATTTTACAACTTACTCAAGTCATCATCACCCACAAATCCCTCAAAGTCCTCATTTTCTGTGTCCGAATTAAACAATTGCCCAAATGAGTCTTCCAAAACGCCGGGTCCAGCGTTTGTAGTTTTCAAGCCTCCGGGAATGACGGCAAGCTCCGAGTTAATATATATAATATATATATAGTTCGCAGTCTACCTGTGAATGCTCTGTTGACGCCAACATTTCTTTTGTAAATATAGCCGAAATGATGTCGAGCACCAAATTAGTGTGTATATATATATATATATATATATATATATATATATATATATATATATATATATATATCAGTGGCGGGCCGTCAGGGCCTTCAAGGCCTTCTCTGCTGGCCTAAGAAATATCTGAATCATATTATATTTTGTCCATCAATACTTATTATTCCAAATGGTCTGTTAGCTTCCTTTCATTGCTTTTCCCCCTGGTTGCACTGCTTCCAGATGTGTGTTTTCATATTGAAGCATTTAACCAATCACATTTCAGCCATTATTTGTTGCCAGATCAGATCTGCCTCAAAGCCTGCACAATCAGTTCTTGCGGGCTCTGCTGCATTAAACTAGACTGTTGCTTTTAACCAATCAGATTTCGAGTTGGCAACCCCACAATGATTTTTCATAGGCGTTAGCATTTTGCTGGCTGGGACATGTCATTGCTTTCACAAACTATGATTGGCTAGTAGGCGGGCCAAAGCAGTACCGAGGCAGCCGAGATCGCAAACTCCACCCACTATGGCCGACAGAAGCAAAAACAAATAGATTCTGTTTGCTCACAAAGCTATTTTCTAGACGGACTTTTTCAGGAAAAAATGGACATCATTAAGGGCGGTCAACTCCGAAGCTAGCAAGCCTGTTACAGCCGGGAAAATGGTGTGTGGCGCACTTTCAGCGCGCTAACTTAGCTCCACCAGCAAATACTATATTGTTGTGTTGATTTAATGCCATTTTCAAAACGGACTATGCCGGAAATATGACAGGACAGGCTCGACTTTCATCATTAGCTTCGATGGCGATAGGAAAGAAGGAAGAAAGAAAGGAGGATGGATATTGTGTAAAAAGGATTTTTGGTGAGTAAAATTACAAATATGGCTAAATTCCTAAATAATATTTCAATTGTGGGCCAAGTTCTAATATCTGAGAAGCTCCAGTGTTTGTATTTAAGCTCCAGTGTTTGTATTTAATCACAAAATGCTGCTAGGAAGTGTTTTTTACCCCAGTTTAATTTTTGGCGTTTCACCATTGACGTCCATCGCTGTCTTTTCCCGGGAAAAATCACCCCCTGGCCTGGTTGTAATGTCTCAAAAGCTTCAGTATTTGTATTCAATCAATAAATGATGCTAGGAAGTGGATTTTACCTAATTTTAGTATTTTAGTGCATTTTTTGTCATTTCACGTATGGACGTATCGACGTTCATCGCTGTCTTTTTACCGGGGAAATGATACTCCGGGCCCGGTTCTGATGTCTAAAAAGCTCCAGTATTTGTATTTAATCAATAAATGCTGTTTTCGGCTGGATTTTACCCCATTTTCGGGCAATGTTTGCCCGTACGCCATTGACGTTCATCGCTGTCTTTTCCCGGGAAAATCACCCCCTGGCCTGGTTTTAATGTCTGAAAAGCTCCAGTATTTGTATTTAATCATGAAATCCTGTTAGGAAGTGGATTTTACCCCATTTTTGTGCATTAATTTATTGATTATTTTTTATGTGTCGCAGCTGTAGCTGCAGTAGAGGTTTTATAGCAATAAAATAGTTTTTGAGGTTTGGATTGATACGTTGAAGGCGCTACCAGAAAATGCACCGCCCGCCACTGATATATATATATTATATATATATATATATATATATATATATATATATATATATATATATATATACACTACTATATCTAGAGATAGAGATAACCACAAATCACCAAAGAGGAAACAATTAATATATATCTAATAATAGTAGTAATGATAATAATAATAATGATAATAGTAATGATAATGATAATAATAATGAGAATAATAATAAGAATGACGACGACAACGACAATGATAATAATAATAATAATAATATGAATAATAATAAAAAGAAAATGTTTGAATTTGAATGTCCGAATAGTATCCCTCCCACGTTTCATCAATACCATGGAGATCATAGCAAAATTTAATTGATAAATCACCAAAGAGGAAATGATTTTTGTGAACGTAAACAGTTGTTTTGATTATGTTTATTGGACTTAACTATTGTAGAAAGTGGTGACATTTGGCGATTTGGAACGAACGCCTATTTGAAATGCTTTCTGTTCAGGTTTAATGAGTGAACATCACAATTAGCTACAGCTATATGGTGTACCGCAAATATTTTGTTAATGAATAATAGATTCCACAGAACAATTTGACCATAAATATGAAGGTATTGTTTTCTTTTTAAATCATGTTTGTCACAAATTTCAAGTCAAAAGTTTATAAAGACAGGTTTCTGGGGACTAAGTTGAATTTTGTTTTATTTGTTTTTTTCAAAATTCTGATTAGTGAAGTAGGCTACCTTCACCTAATTTCTTTTTTTTTTCTTTTTCGCGTCTTTTGAACTTCACCAGAACTAACTTTGTATTCAGTTTGCTTTTGTTAACACTAGATTTTTATTTTTAACGATTGGAAAAACATTGATTAAGAAAGGTTTATAGGAGATGATAAACAAACGACAAACACAATGTAATGTTAAATTCTTGCAAAAAGTTACTAGAGTGGGGTATTTTATTGCAAACAACTGGTTTTATGTGTAACGCGATGCATATTATTGAATGAATTTGGAGTCTTTGATTAGTATGCATTTTAAAGTTATGTGGTTTACTTGCTGTAAAGGGCACAGTTATATAGCCAGGCTGAAATATATATATATATTAATCAAGAGAACAGGGAGAGTTGTTGATTCAATTCTATTAAGAAATATGAATGTATTCATTTGTTTCTGAATGTTAACCAATGTGAAGAAAACATGTTAACTGGTGAGAAGTAGTAATTTTGCATATGGGGAAAACTAGTCTGGCAATTTATTAGAGTAAAAAACACACCAACAAACCAACTAACAGACTCACGCACTCACCCACGCAGCCACGCACCCACCCAACCCCCCACCCCGCCAACCGGCCACCCACCCAACCACCCACCAAGCTGGCCACCCGGCCACCCACTCCCCCACTCATCGAGGAATGGTGTTCCGACTTACATTGATGCAATTTATATCCCAAGAGGCAAACCAGATGCATATGGGTTGGTTGAACAAATTGCAGCAGGTTGGGAGTCTATTTTTCTTTGGGTTACTCTTAATAAAATATGAATAGGATGAACGACATCCATTACAATGTTGAAAAACTTGGAAGTTATACAGAGCAGGGATTTGTAGCAATGAAGGAATAGCTGGCAGCCACCAGTCTCATGGTTTTCCAGGACCACAAAGCGGTTGATATGCTTCTGGTGTGTGCAATGTTTGGAGATCAATGTTGCACCTATATTCCCAACGAAACGTTACTCGATGGGGCCCTAACCAGAGCCGATGAAGGCCTGCAGACCCTGAACCAGAATATGAAGAGGCATTCTGGAGTAGAATTGTCAGCCTGGACAGACTGGTGGTATAAGACCTTCGGCAAGTGTGAAGAATTGGCCTTCTCTGTGGTGATGTCAATGGCTGTTTTTGCTACTACTTTGACATTGTGTGGGCGTTGTCTTATCCCCTGCTTACGCACTTTGTTAAGTTGACTTATAACCACTGCAAATGTGCCTACAAATTCAAAATTGCAAGAATTGTATTCATTTATTACACCGCTTACTGGTGAGGGCATTGAATATGAAAGTGAATTGGACGAGAAATATTTTGTTCTTCCTTTTTCAGACCTGATCTGCAGGTAAGGGGGATTCGGGTAAAGAGCAGACCTGCAAATTCCCTCCCGGGTGGAATTCTATTTGTCATAAGAATTAGTTATTAAAATAGACATAAGGGCATTAGATTTTATGTAAATATAGTGGTGCCTTGAGATACGAGCTTAATGCGTTCCGGGACTGAGCTCGAATGTCGATTTACTCGTATCTCAAAAAATATTTCCCATAGAAATGAACTAAAAACAAATTAATTTGTTCCAAACCTCTGAAAATAAATCCAAAAACAGGAATAGGAATGGAAAAACATTTATATTTGTTCTAATTTGCCATTTCAAATCAAATCAAATCAAAAGCTTTTATTGTCATCATACACAGCTGTGTATAACGAAATTGGTGGTGCTACTCCACAAAGTGCGTTTTCCCAGTAAAAAAAAACATAAATAGTAATATAAAAGTATAAAGTCACATCCCGGCCAGGTAAATTCTAAAATATTGCACAATCTAAGATATTGCACATTGTTATTTCACACCCTGAAGTTATTGCACAGAAGGGATTGTGTGTCGTGCTAATGCAAGTTCAGAGTCCTGATGGCTGTGGGGAAAAAAACTGTCCTTAAGTCTATTTGTCCGTGCTTTGTGAGACCTGTAGCGTCTGCCAGAGGGCAGCAGCTGGAACAGGTTGTGACCAAGGTGGTATTGGTCCCTGACAATGTTCCTGGCTCTGATGAGGTAGTGAGGGCTGGCAATGTCATCCAGTGAGAGCAGAGAGCAGCCGATGATCTTCTGGGCAGTGTTGATCACTCTCTGCATGGCCTTGCTGTCTGCTGCTGTGCTTCCAGCGTACCACACTGTAATGCAGTATGCCAGGATGCTCTCCACAGTGGCTCTATAAAAGGTTACCAGAAGCTTAGTGTCCAAGTTGTTCCTCCTGAGTACCCTCAGGAAATGGAGTCGTTTCTGGGCCTTCTTCACCACTGCCGTGTTTGATGTAGGAAAGTAGTGTCCGTGTAGTCCGTGGAGGTTGTGGTGTTCAAAAAGTTCCCAAATGGTGCGGGAAAAACAGCCCTGCAGCTGAGAAAGGGCATCCTCGGGCCATGTTTTTATTATCTTTATTTGTGGCCTTGTAAGCCTCCGGAGTGGGGTGTATGAGGGGGTGAGGGACAGGCAGAGATGGTCTGATCCAGCAAGGTGAGGGAGGGGTGTGGCTCTATAAGCATGTTTGTTATTAGAATAAACATGGTCTAGAGTTTTATCTCCTCTGGTGTGACACTTCACGTACTGATAAACTTAGGCAGAACAGTCTTTAAACATGCTTTGTTTAAGTCACCAGCAACAATAACGACTCCACAGAGAGAGATTGAGACAGAGAGAAAAAGAGAGTGACAGAGAGACAGAGAGAGATTGAGACAGAGAGAGAGTGACAGAGACTGAGAGAGAGAGAGACAGAATGTAAATCGTAAGGTTTGATGAGGGATGTGGAAGGTTTGATGAATGTAGAAAGGGAATTGTTGAAGAAAATATTTTTGGTAAGTAAATAGAAAAGATTTTGGTAAGTGAATAGAAAAGAGTTTTGTAAGTGAATAGAAAAGAGTTTTGTAAGCATGAAGAAAAGATTATTGCAACTGCAAAATGGAAATCGGAGAAGTGGAACGCCCCCTGAATATGAAGCCTCCGCCCCGTACGTTGACGACAGCATTGTGATAACAGTGAGCTACAGAAAATGGCTCTTATCTTAAGTAAACACGTCTTCTTGGTGGGGGTGAGACTAGTCGGTTGCAGGAGCAACTGAGCCAGTGATTTTATCTACCCTTGGGTGGGTTAGCAATATGGGGGTGATTTGCGAATTAGATCTTAAGTATTAAGAATTATTTGGTTGATAATGATATCAAACATGAAAATAACAATGCAGAAATGGCAGTCATCCAAATTATTAGGTAAATTGTACCTGGCTGGTTTAGATAAAATAATTGATTTAGGATAGGCATGATTTCCCTAGGACAGAAGAGGCATGGAGTGTTTTCAGTGCACGGAAGACATTCCCTGTTTTGTCCTGAGCAGGTGAAATATGCTTTGGCATGGGTCATATTAAAGAATATTAGAATATTACGGATTGCATAAGCATCGAACAATCAATGTCAACCAAATGACGTTGACCTATTTCCTTTGGGAATGATTAATGCTGATAGGACAGCAAAAGGTGGTGAGCTGCCAATAAGCCCTTTTCAGGGATGGCGGTCTCCACCAGTGATAAAAATTTGCAGACCACTGATGTCTGATTATGAGTATGAGCGTCACAACCGTTCTCGATGGTGACAGGCTAGCTAGCTTCGGAGTTGTCCAACCTTTCTTAATGCTTGAAAATGGCTTTGACAGTAAATCTGCAACCAAATACATTTCTTCTCCTTCAGCCATTGTGGGTTGACAAAACCGCCAATAAATCAATAAAACAATATATTTGCTTTTGCAGCTCGCTAAAGATAGTTTGCTAGCTCTGGCTATACTGTCTCATTAGCCAATCATAGTTTGTGAAAATGCTGACGTTTCCCTATGCCTGCGAGAAGGCCTTGGTGTCGCCAACTCGAAAACTGATTGGTTAAAGGGAGTTTTATCGCGCTTATTTTATGCTGCAGGGCCTGCAGAACTGATTGTGAAGGCCTTCATTTAGATTTCTGATCCTGGCAACAAATAATGTGATTGGTTAAATGCT